>NC_091136.1:41610548-41922366 GCF_041381155.1 Argopecten irradians
TCGTGTTGTGTCTTTTTGTAAAGTGAAACCGTTGACCTTTTTATAGTGCTATATCACTGAAGTATGCTGCCGAAGACACCAAGCAAGACAACCCATCCGGTCAAATTATACTGACAACGGGCGAACCAGTCGTCCTACATCCGGTATGCTGAGCGCTAAGTATGAGCAAAAAAAACTACCACTTTTATAGACTTTGGCGTGTATCGGCCAGAGGACAGACCACAGGGTTCACAGGGACGAGCATTCAACAGAATGTCAAAAGAGAAATGGTGTCAAGAGAGACGTTAGGAAGAATAAAAAGTCAGTTATAGGAAGAAGAGAAATTATCAAATCCTAAATTTAGTCTCCTTTTACGATGATGCAATAGAGGCAGCAGGATTGTTTGTTTGTTTGATTAATTAATGTCCTATTAACAGCTATGGTCATGTAAGGACGGCCTCACATTTATGCAGTGTGCAGCGTGTATGTTGTGGGAGACTGCGGTATATTCATGTTGTGTCTTCTTGTATAGTGGAACTGTTGCCCTTTTTATAGTGCTATATCACTGAAGCATGCCGCCGAAGACACCAAGCAACACACCCCACCGGTTACATTAAACTCACAACGGGCGAACCAGTCGTCCCACTCTCTGCATGCTGAGCAGAAACTACCACTTTTATAGACTTCGGTGTGTGTTAGCCAGGGGACAGAACCCAGGGCCTTCCAAAAGTGAGGCGGTGCCAAGGGAGGCATTAGGAAAGATAAAGTTAGTAAGGAAGAAGAGAAAAGATAAGATCCTACATTTAGTCGGCTTTTACGAACATGCAATAGGGGCAGCAGGTACAATTCTAACGCCCTACCTGCAGGGCAGAGGCAGCAGGTACAATTGTATATGTGCTTTTCAGAATGCAACCCACAAGACACAAAGTGAAGTCTGTTTTGTGCGTGTAGAATCATCATCCGAGAAAAGCCTTGCTGACAATCACCATATTTTATCATGATCAATCATACAATGTATCATATGAAATTTAGTACTCTCCGAGAAATATCAGTCACAATCTTCAACTATGGAAATCCAAGATACCTCTCCGTCGGCAATATTGTAGTGCGATCGTTCCCAAAATGCAAGATAAGTGGAACTCAAGGGGAGCATACATATGAAATTTGAGATACATGTAGATACCTTCAGTACTTTCTAAGAAGTGTGTTATCGCTATTTCATAAAATGTATGAAATGGATCCATTTGCCTCATATGCAGGTTCCTAAAGTTCTTTCAATAGCACTGACGAGATCTTTCTCAAGTTATTATCAAGGGTCTGCTTGGTCTTAAATTTTGCATATTTATTTTAAAACAAAACCAAACACAATATTGCTGACTGTGGTTGTTGCTGCTATGCAGAATATGTTTTCCTATGTATATGGATTATATCAAAAATAGAGGGAAAGGAATGAAAATCAGAGACATGATCCGTGTTTTCTTTGACTGACATATAGATATAGTGGATGCCAAGATTCTTCTGGGATCTCGTGTCAATTTAGTTCCATTTGTGTAACTGGTATTTCTAAGAAAACTACATAAGGGATCTTATACTTGACTGTGTGATGGAAACGAAGAAATTAAGACATATACACTTTGATATAGACTATCAAAAACATTGTTTCATTTATGTGGACATTCCCTATCAAAGATTTTAATGGAAAAGCAAAGAAATGTAAAGCAGAGAAAAAACCCATCTTACTGATCGAGATCAAACAATGGTGAGCGTGAAGATCTGTCTAGAATCTCTTGTTAGATAATCAGGAGACAAATGCTTAGACATATTTACTGGATAGGTATAATTACACTGTTACCTAAAGTAATACATTGTGTAATCCGTAATAATATCCTTTTTTTGTTAATCCTTGATCATATTTTCTATGAGTTGAACTTCTTTATTGACATGTTTTAAACTTTTAAATCGTATAAGGCTTCGATCATGTTTTGAATTATATTGTCAGATAACTTTAATTTACAGAAACCCCTATTTTAGACATAGGCCATAGACCCATACATAAATGAATGTTTGTTTATGTGTAAGGTGGTATTCTTAACATAAATAAAAGGTTTCATGGGAAATTCACTGCAAAGAAGACTCCGTACATCCGATAATCAGGTCATGATAACTTATCATGGTCATTATAATATTTGTAGAGCCATCCACTATTATCAAGTGATAATCTGTTGATGATAAACATTTCTCTTGAGCTAGTGTAATAGGACTTGAAATAAAATATTGTTTGTTTCCCCTTTGCGACCTACCCGCTCAACACAAAACACCTCCTACCCAAAATATTTTATTGGCATTTTCCATATCAAAAATATTTCTGTTATTTTTTTTTACATGTACTTTCAAAATACTTTCCATTGTCTATCATTTTATATCTATAATAGTATTGTCTGTTTTGGTTTTGTTCTTATAATTCATTTTATACTTCTACCAGTTTTGGAAAAAAAGCTAATAATTTTGGGTATTTGTTGCCTAACCAAAGGGGAAAGGAACAATTTATTAAGGTAGGCGTAGAGTGCTAATAGAGTACATCAATACCATTTGAAGTGTTTTAAGTTGATAATACTTCAATGTTCACAGGACTATAACTTTAAAATTGGCTTAACTTATGATAAGAACATTTTGTTGATAACAAAACAGTGTTCAAGCTAGAAAGAGTTACCTCCCCTTACCCGCTCTTCATGTCTATAATAGACAGGATACAAAAAAGGAACAAAAACCAAACGGCTTTCTGAAGATGTGTTTATTTTGTCTATTAATTACTCTCCTAAAAATACAACTACTTATTTACAGAGGTCATTATCAAAGATCTAGTCAATCCATATCCGTGTTGTATGTTCTGGTCGATGACCGGTAGGAAAATACTCAAACACTTCTTGTCTGGATTTCACGTCTGCTTTTATTTCTGGTCTTACATCTTACATCTCTCATTGCGCATGCCCAGCCTCTCACTTACGTGCGTATTGGAGTTATCTCCCTTTCCACACACATGCATACTATGTCAATACCACACTCCTCCCTCTTTTCTAAACTGAAGCATATCATGTAACAGCCATATTAAGGTAATTTCAACAATTTAATTGGCTGAACTTTCACCTACTCGTGGAAGGTTCACATGAACGGCAACAGTACAGTTCCATTTGTTCTGCTTCTTTGTTGTGTTGTTGCCAAATGTTTTCGGGCAAGCACATTCCAATTTAGTTTCTTTCTAGTATTGCAGACAATGCATCTCTTCACAAACTTTTGCACATTGTAAGGTAAACCATTTTGCAAAGTCGAATTCACTACTTTGCTGGAGATTTCCACGCTGCCACCAATTCGACAAGACACTCGCGCTACGCTGTTAGGTGGCACTCCTGTTCTTTTCATTTCTCCATTAGAAACTCTTTTGATACCACTGCAATTAGCCTTGGGTTTCAGTTTAACATCTGTAGCAGTTTCACCAACACATGTATATTATGACATCATCAGAGATAGGGACCGTTTCAGTATCCAAGGTCGGGGTTTGGCCCTGCTGTCCGACCTCTACTCGTTTAACTCCTCCTTGACCTCGTACTCTTCTGATTCATTAGCCGGCTCCAGCTCTGAAGGGGTGGAGACGTCAAGAGTCTGAACTACATTCTTCTCTCCTGTCCTTGAAGGGCAGTTTGGCTTAATATGCCCCTTCATACCACAACCATAACACATGACATCCTTTTTAGGACTTGATATAGCTGCTAGCACCTGCCGCATAGAATCTTGCAACTCGTTGACTCTCCTTTCCACTAAAGAAAGTTGTTTGGTTACCGCCTGAAAATCATGATCAGCGGTGGATGAATTCCGCTGGCTTGGATTATTCATTACCCTTTGAGTAAATGTCCGGCTTACGTTAGGTTGTTCTAGATCATCCTCATGACATGCCTCCTCATTGTTGTGATATTTTGGTCTTTCCCTGCCATAGATTGCTTTTCTGTTATGTTGAAACAGGCGAATTTGGTCGATCACTTCCTCAATAGTACCCAGTCTATGGTTTAGTACATGTTGACCGGCTTCCTTATCCAATGCTCCCTGACAAATTGTTGCAATAGCTTGTCGGTACATGAATTCCTCTGGAATGTCTCGGTAAGCTTTGGTCGCTAATGACACCACTCTGTCTGCCCAATCTGCTATCTTTTCTCCTTGGTATTGCTGAGCACTTCGCAATCGCGCTTGTGTCGTTTCGGGCAGTTCTTTGAATCCGAATCGTCTGTCCATCTTTGACATGATATCAAAGTATTCAATTTGGGGTTCGCGTTCCAACAGTAATGTAAAATATTCGCTTGCCTTTCCTTCCAATACCCAGCAGAGATTATCCTTACATTCCCTTGCTGTCATGTTTTCAGACTCTGCAAACTTAGTAAACTTTGTTACAAAGGCTTTCCAATCCGAGTTTCCGTCGTACTTTAGAGTCTTCGGAATCATCACCCGACGTCTTTGAGGTTGATAATCATAATTATGAACTGGCTCATTATGTTGTTGGTATGGATCTCGACCTCTGCCGTTTGGCGTATACCTGTAGTCTGGGGTCCATATGGATTCCTTTGAAAATGATGAACTTGATTATATGGCAATGGCTCATGCTGATATGACGGTTGTTGTTGAACATATCCATACTGAGCGCCTCCCTCATAATTAGAGAATCTATAGGTTGATGAAGGTTCTTGCTGATATGAAGGATGTTGTTGAGCAAACTGAGGGCCTCCCTCAAAGTGAGAGGATCTAGCCGTTTGAGATTTATCCTTTGGGGAACTAACCTCTCCTGGATGGCTACTGGCTGTTTCACTCAAGCTTGTTGCTCCACTCATTGAAAATTGGTCAATCCTTTTTTCGTAGCTTGGCGAAAAATCCACACAATTCATCATTGGGTCTGTTGGTTTGGGGTAGGGTATTGAAAGAAAAACTTCTCTATTAATGTCCCCTAACACCTCTCTGAGCTGTAGAATCTTATCTGCTAAGCGATCCCCAATACCGGGAATTTCCTTTAAGGAGTCCTTATTAGCGAAGTTTATGTGAATCATTTTGTGAAAGGGGAAGAGGCGACAGCAGATCACCAACCACACAAACACAAAATATTGCTTTAGTTCAAACTTATATGTGCATGGGGATCAGGCGACAACAGATCACCAACCATGCAAACACAAATAAGTAAGCTTTCAAATTTTCCTATTTGGAACTCTCCAGCTTTGAACTGTCCGCAGATATGCCAGTAATTATCTGGTTAAATAACACCTTTTTCGTCTCTGACTTGGCGTGCAAACCATCATAAAAGTGTTCGTAGTTGAAATTATAGGCCACGACAAGTTTCCGGGCTCTACCGCGTCGTTTTTTGTGCTTTTTAATCACAATGTCAGCCCACTTGACTGTCCAACTAGCTGGCACGTTTTGCTGGTTTAACAGATGAAGTCTTGAATTCACCTCCAATATCACCCTGTTATGTTGTTCCTGTAGAGGTCCAAAATGTTCGGTACACACTTGCGTCTTGCTGTAAGTTGTTTGAAAATCCTTTAATGATGCAGGAGGAATTGTCACAAAACTGATGTTAGAAGTTGGTCGTATCTCCTTAATCCTGTCCTTAAAATTTGTAAATTCTTTTACCAAATCATCTGCTGATTTTTCTGATGGTATAATTGCCTTTCCTGATGAGTCACGTTTAAGAATTAATAAGTCGTTGATACCGGCTGCGATTTTGATAGGTAGTATTTTTTGTGGCTCGAATGTCCGCAAAATTGGAATTGATAATGCTCTTAAGTCTTCTATTTTAGCGCCTCGTTGAATAATACATTTCAATCGGAATTTATCTGCAGGAGTCTTGAATTTATCGAAATTATTTCCTCTTGAGTCAGCAATGAGCACATCAGCAAAATGTCTATTACTTTATGAGTCCAAAACAAGAAATTTACAAATTCAAATACTAAAATAAGTAATTATCTTATTACTGAAAACTTAGTATATTAATTATATCATTGAGAATCAATAGTAATACATATATGTGATATAACAAATGAAATGTTAGATTATTATGGAAAATAAATTTCAAAATGAAATTGAAGAATCCTGGGATATTAAAATTACAACATTTATATCAAATACAATATCATCAAAATTACTATTAAAATGGATACAAGATATGTACAGTATTAATTAATAACAGTACCAGAATGATCCACTGATTAATCAAAATAGCAAAATTTTCAATACGTACAATGAAATAACTATAACTCTTGTTCAAAAATGCAATATACTATTAATGTATGTGAAATATTGACAAAATGTATTTGTTATTATAATAAAGTTCAAACATTAAACAATTGAAATAATAAATGATTATTAAGTCAAATACTTGCAATACTATTGGGGATTAGCGTCCACAAAACACCCACCACACCGAATAGCACAACAATATTAATCAATAAAGAAACATCACTATCAACAAAACTTTCAGCGGGAAAATAAAGCTGATTCCGCACAATAAAAAAATTCAAATTTAATTCTACACAGTACAGTTAATTACAACTTGATAATGTAAACAAAAGTTTCTTTATTACAAATTACTGACACTTCAAGGTATTAAGCTAACAGCAGACCTTCTACACAGGAAAGCTATCACTCAAAACATTGGTTAAGCTAACAAGTCGATCACGTAACAATACACCCTCTCCACGGGATATTACGATCTTGAAAACACTTAAAACACGCAAAAAAAAAACCACTGAAATTTCTGCCCAATTTCAGAAAATACTTGCGAACAAGTCCACCCTGCTCGCGACGCCAATTTGTTGTATGAATACTCAAACACTTCTTGTCTGGATTTCACGTCTGCTTTTATTTCTGATCTTACATCTTACATCTCTCATTGCGCATGCTCAGCCTCTCACTTACGTGCGTATTGGAGTTATCTCCCTTTCCACACACATGCATACTATGTCAATACCACATCCGTAACGAAGTGTTAAAGGCCCACTACCTTTCCGAAACGGCTTTAATTTTTAAAATGGGAAAGTAAAACGAGATCGATATTTTTGTATAGTCGCTAAAGTTATTAACTTACCGTTAACGCTACACGTGTCATCACATTCTGAACAATTTGATTGAAATAAATAAAATGTTAATTTTCATAACGCGGGTCGTCTTATGTTTCCCGCCGTCGTCCTAAATACCGCGCGGTAGTTGACTATCACTGCGCCAGACGGCAAAACAGCGAAATAACTCTCCACTGTTACCAAACATTACGCAGGAAATCTTGCATATGTTTGGTTTTCTAACCTCAGGTTAGGCCATTGGTATATATTTTCTGATGTTATTAATGTTTTTAAGAAACCTATATGTAGGTAGTGGGCCTTTAATGAAAAAGCAAATATTTTATATATAGATCTAGTATACTTACCTTTTTATGAATGTGTATGTGTCAGTGTGTATACACGAAGTTACTATCCTTTATAGTTCCTTACATTTTTTGTTGTTGTTTTGTTATATGCCATAAAAAATCTTTTCAGTTATATAAAAAAAAACACTTAATATTATACTCACTGACTGAGACTCGCCATAAACTAAACCAAAATGGTACTTTCTGCTCATTTGCTCTCTGCATAAAAAAGAGGTTCGTCCGTTGTCAGTATTAATATGACCGTCTGTCCTGCAGTAGCGTAAGAATTGTGCCTGCTGCACTTATCACATTTTGATCGTAGAAGGCGACTAAATTTAATATCCTTTCTTTCTTCCTAACTTACTTTCTTCTTCATAACGTCTCCCTTGACACCATCTCACTTTTGGCGTTTGGTTGAGCGCTCGCCCTTGTGTGGAAGGCTCTTGTTTATGTCTCCTGGCCGAGACACACCATAGTCTTTGAAAGTGGTATTTTCTGCTCCTGCTAAGCACTCAGCATAAAAGGAGTGGAACGACTGGTTCGCCTGTTGTTAATGTAATGTGACCGGCTAGGGTGTGTTGCTTGGTGACTTCGGCGGCATGCTTCAGTGATATAGCACTATTAAAAGGGCAAGAGTTACACTATACAAGAAGACGCAACACGCATATACCACAGTCTCCCAAAACACACACCCGCACTTGGGAGGCCGTCCTTACATGACCCTGGACGTTAGTTAAATTAATCAAACAAAAATAATATGAACGTTTGGGTGTATTTTGCAGCATTGTGGTTGGTTGGTTGATTAGATTATCGTTCCATTATGCTGAGCGATAAGCAGAGGCTACCATATTTATAGATTATGATGTGTCTCGACCAGGGAACATAACCTAGAGCCCTTCTCACTGAGGCGAGCGCTCAACTCATGGATGACCAAACCTGACTCGGTGTAAAGGAGACGTAAGATCGAAGAAAATAAGTTAGGAGGAAGAGAAAATATAATATCTTGAATTAAGTCGCCTTTTATCGATCATGCAATAGAGGAAGAAGGATCACTCCTAACGCCCTACCTGCAGCGCATTTCTATCAACATGCTTCAGTGAGATAACGCTTTAAAAAGTGCATATGATTTTGTGTACATATCAACTTTGTAAACAAACTTTTAAGTAGTTAACAATGAGTTGACCATTTTGAATTTGGAAAAATCCTGAAATATATTTCAATAAAGTATAAAATAGAAACTGTAACTGCATGTAGAGCATTAGAATTGAACCTTATTACGTAAAAGGCGACTTAATTTAGGATACTATCTTTTCTCTTCTTCCTAACTGACCTTTTTTCTTCCTAACGTCTTCCTTAACACCGCCTCACTTTTACCCTTCAGTTGAGCGCTCTTCTTTGTGAGGAAGGCTATGGGTTCCCTGACAGACACATACCAAAGTCTTTAAAAGTGGTAGTTTTAATGCCCCTGCTTGGCGCTCAGCATAAATTTAAAGAAGTGGGACGACCGGGTGGGATGTGTTGCTTGGTGTCTTAAGTGGCATGCCTCGCTATAAAAAGGGCAATATACCGCAGCCTCCTAAAACATACAGACATTCACACACCGTAACACAGTGTACACACGGGAGGCCGTCCTTTAATGTTATTGGTTGTTGATAGGAAGTTTAATCTAAAAACAAACTAAAAGGAAAAAAACAGGCTTTACCATCTTTTCCACCCCAAAGATACCAGAAAATTAAGAATGGTCACTTCTGTCCAATAGCTGGAATCGAGGTATTGACTACTTGTCATACAGTTCTGCTTGGATCGTAACCAAATTTGGGCAATCATCCCATGGACAGAGGGAATCCGTGGTGCAAGTGGAAATGGCACTATAAGGGAAAACAGTGGTATCCTTTAAATCTCTACTATGCCTAGTCATAAAGTTCATGGGTTGTAACTATATTATGCCAGAAACATCCTTTGGATAAGGGGAACAGAGTTTGTATCAATCGTGGCTATTGTCCTCTGGGCAAGTAGGGCCATGGCCCAAATTAGAGGTAACGCATTAAAACCTTTTAGAAAATAGCGTCTGAAGTACTCTACCTCTGACTCTCATAACGTTACTATCTTAACAATCTCAAAGTGAGCGATACAGGCCTTCTGTACCTCTTGTTGGTTGCTGCGTCAAAAAGGCGGGGTAAGATATGACATATAACATCTAGGATTATGTATCTCACCACATTTGTAATACACCTCTCTCCATTTTTTCTTTTAAAATAAGATAAAAGCAAAAATTAAAAAAAAAATATATATATATTTATTATCATCATATTCTGAATGCACTTTAAGACAGTTGAATTGCACATAGTATTGCACATTGATTTGTTATAAAGTATAATGTTAGATAAGCAATTGAATTTAAGACCTCGGTATAGTTAACTGTACAGCTAGTGATAGTTACGGTCTGTACCATTCTACATAGAAATTAATATTTCTGAACATTTTGAGAAAATGGATCGATACAATTTTGATCAGGATACCCCACCATGAAATGAGGGGCCTAATATTACGTTAGCGCGTTGCGTTGCATCTGCGGGTAGGTATTGGTTAAGATCATATGTTTGCGAGCGTAACGTTAGTTTTCATTGAATACGACGTGGGTTTCGCTAATAAAATAATGACGTCACAATGTATACCTTTCCGCATGGGAAATAACTCTGTAATGTGCAAAAACGATGGAATTAGTATTCAAGTCTTATAGATATTTCTATTTTTTCTTTTTTTTCTCATTTTTCCTCACAAAAAATGCTATGTGATGACGTAGGGTGGTCCTAATCGAAAGGTCATGTCATGTCCGTGTGGTTTCTTGACGTTAACAATGGTCCACATCGAGGACCGCTGTGACCACACACATCCTATCCACTTTCCTTGTTTCGCATGAGAAATATACACCTGGTTTTTATAATACAATTACACATGTAGAAATATGACGCCATAGCGTCACGGACCTGAACACCGTATGTAATAGACTGCCTACAAGTGAATAATTAGCGGGTAATAAATGTGTGTGATCTATTCCAGTAACTTCACGTAACAAACCCTAGGGAAGAAAATTTCATACACCATTAGAGCGATTTGGCTTAAGGTTAATTCTAAAAAGAGATTTTTGTAGACTTAATGACTCAAGTACAGGAAATATTATGTTTCAAGAACAATTAATTCGGTCCGACAACGCAGAAATGAAAAAAAAAAAACACCCGGAAGAATACTGTTTCCTTAAGGTTTTTCTATGCATTATATTTTACTGGATTACAGTATAATAATAAAATGCTTTCATTTAAAAGATGATTAGAGAACTAATTGGATCTTTTTTTTCAAGTGGAAGATCATCAAGGAAAAAATAGAATTTCTCCAGACATCCAACATATCCATAAAAAGGAGAGAAAAATGCAACGGTAACACATAATTGCTTTTTTGGAAGCTTTTAAGTTTGTGTCAACGGAGGAGAATGCAAAATGATTAATGCTTAAGATATTAAATTGTTTGTTACTTCGTTCACATATTAAAGACAAGGAAAAATTGTTTTTGAAAGGCGTCTTTTCAACATACACGAACTCGTTTTCATTAAATAAATCCAAACTTCTATTACATTCCAAAATATATAATGAATAGCACACGTCCTCCATTGTCGAATTAAGTAAGGGAACCAAATGTAATATAGAGGCACGTATCATAGTATGTTACGATGTATATTGTTGGAGTATGTTACACACTTAAAGCCGTTAATCCGTATCTTGAAGGTCCATTAAACAACTTTTCCCTAATTACAAGCCGAACATGTTTTAAAGTTCTACAGTACAGGATAGCATATACCCATAAGAACTAAAATGAAATGATATTTTTCTATAGATATAAGT
Organism: Argopecten irradians; assembly: GCF_041381155.1. NCBI lineage: Eukaryota > Metazoa > Mollusca > Bivalvia > Pectinida > Pectinidae > Argopecten > Argopecten irradians. Next base: position 41,621,853 of record NC_091136.1, read on the forward strand.
TTATGATTGATGCGATTATATTCACAGGGCAATTTGACATCAGAGAATCGTTTGACCTTGTTTTGTTCCCATATTTCTAAATGACAAGCGGAATATGTGTGCTGTGCATTATATATATATCATGTCTATTCAAGTACTGAGATAAATCAACAATAAGTAGGCACCATTTACACACAAACTATGGACCGTGCTTGGCTGGGCAGATAAACTATGTCCCTAACATATCTTTACAATAGATGTGTGAAAGGCCATACAAATCTAAACATGACAGGAATGTCACTGAGATGGGAGTCTGACGAATTCGAGCTTCATGTGAAAGCTACTGTTAATAATATACACATTCGCGTGATGGCCCTACAAACAACCGATTGTTTTTCTAAACACATTGAACAATGGCTGTCTCCAACCTTGAGTTTGGCACAGGGACCAGTGATTTGTTTATAATAAAAAAAGTATCCCGAAACATTTCTATGCCGAAATCAGCATTTTAGGGAGAAATTATCAAAATCCAGTGGAAATACTGCCTATGTTCAATGACAATGCAAGCAGATCTCTTAAAATTTTATAATAGAGCCCTTTACAATCGTCTCCAAAAATAAATATCTAAACGTATAAAGACTAACAAATTATCAGGCTCCTGCATGTGAATACAATAAAAGACATTTGTTCTTAGTGAGGTGGAACAACGTATTGCGATAAGATCGCTTAAACATATCTTGTTGCATCTTTGAGTAAGAATATAAAAATAGACGATATTGTTAATTGATAAGAAGCGTTACAGAGATACACTATAACACTGTATCTATCACTGTATAAGAATTGTAGAGTATGATTGTGTAATGGTATAAAATAGCTTGTCAGCTCTGACCTCTAACCTTAGGTAAACAAATCACTAGAAAAATGTCTTTGTGATCTAAACAATAAGATTTCCTGTTATTTTACTCGCTGCCAACATTTGTACACTTGGTTTTACACCTGTCTATTGTATTATTCAACAAAGACCTGTTTACTGTAAACGTTCAACATTCGATTTTCAGCGGATATCAACATTTCAAACATAATGGTATTTCTCTAGTACTTAATTTCAAATTTTAGTGCATTAATGTTTTTCAAGTTTCAACAGATAGCAACAATTTCCTCAAAATTTAGACGATCTACGAGTCTCACTTACAAATCCTTGGAAATAGATATCAAACTTCAGCGAATAGCTGAATTTCCTTTAACGAATAACTGAATTTCACCAGATAAATCAACTGGCGCAACAATAATTTTTACATATATCCATAAACAGAAACCGTCAGATTTTGCTGTCAACGTGTGTCACAGATATCTTGGTGTAGTATTCTGACAATGATGATTGTTCTATTCCTAAGTTCCTATTCAGTTTATTCAGAATTAATATGCCTTTTATTAGCAGATAATGTCAAAGAATACTAAAGGCTCTATAAGAAACATAAGCACCCTGGATCATATTTTATAAAAAAAAAAATACTAAAATACAAATAAGTATAAAATGGCTCGTCCAAAGTTTACACTAAGCTTTGGAAAAAATGAAATTGTATATGAAATATTGCTGGTATTGAATGTTAAATATAACACATAAATTACACACTCTCTCACATTATAGGCATAATTTGTCATACATCAACAACGCTCGTATTCATATATGTATAAAGGTTAAACCGAAACCGGAAATGACTTATTTATATACGTATCATACGTATTTTTTTGTGTCACAAAGAATAAGTCTGCAGATGGATTCCTGCCGAATGGCAGAGATATCACCTTCGTGAATTAGGAGACATCTGTCTGTCCTGCTGACAGCACCGACAGCAATATCTTTTGAATAAAATCTTGCACTCCTTTTGGAATCGTTTGTTCAATAGACTATAGATGACTGGATTGATAAAATTACTGATGAAAAATGAACGCACACAGAGGTTGTAAACCACTTCCTCTGTACCGGTGTTAAATTCATGAAACATAGTCTTTGTGTGTTTGAGTATGTTGACGATCAAATATGGCAGGAAGCTGATGAGAAATGCAACGAAAACGGCTAGGAAAATGTAAGTTGTTCTGATGCTGCGATACATGGACTTCCGCCGACGAGACGGAAGTGTGTTGTTCATGCTGGAGTCGAAATGATTATCGGAACTCTTCAAATCGTTGTTAACATCGGACTTAAAGTGATGAACAATGTAGTCCCGCAGGTGGGAAAAGCTACTACGATTGGAGCGAAGTTCGCGTGCTGTTTCGTCGTCAGAACAGGGTTCGGCCGATGTCGACTCCTCATCAGAAAGTATTGACGTCGTCAACTCCCGTCTTCTCATAGTTTCTCGTGAGATCGGGGGCCCTCTGTCGCCAACCGGGTTCTTTTTCCGTCGATTTATTTCTATTCCAATCCTAACGTAAAGTGTAGTGAAAATCGCGAACGTCACTATAAATGCCGTCACAAGTGTTGCATAATAGATCAATGGGAACACTGTCCCGCCCATAGAGTCGGACGTAGAACATTCCTTCCCATACAAGCCTGGTTCGGATGTTTTTACTGTTTTTATCCCAAAGATGACAAGGGCAGGCCACGATAGCACTGCCCCAATCATAATTGCAACACCACAAAGAATCTGAACCTTCGTGATTGGGAATCCTTTCAGAGGTTTGCAAACTTTGTAGTATCTGTCAAACGCTACACATATTAACGTAATACACGACGAAATAATTGTAAATGATAGGACAAAACGGAGAAACTTGCATGCAAATGGTAAGGTGAATGTATATGGGAGAAACAGATCCCCTAACTCGGAGGGCATCCCTATACAACAGGAAACCAAATCCAGAACCGCCAAAAACAAAACAAAGTAGTGCGACGGTGTCTTGCGCATCCGGAAGTAGTATACATAACAGACTAGAGAGTTCCCGAGTGTTCCTAGGATCATGATAACAATGACGATAACTATCACCGGAAGTAAAAGCATGACCTTGTCCTTGTTCGCCTCCTCCAGTAGAAGCTGGTCTGACGTCACGTTTGATGCCATACTACTTCTCATTTGTTTTCACTGACTAGAGGACATCTGGAAAGATAAGAGAAGATCATTAGCATATTCGAAAAAAATGCATATACCGGAATCTTGCAACAGTAAGGCCAAATACTGACTATGAGATTGGCGATTTTGTCTTCGTGATCTCCGGTTTCCTTCATCGCCATGCGAAGACATATATATAAAAGCTATACATGGCTACAATGGGCGTAAAAATCATTTAACGGTGTGTAGAGCGGACATGCCATCACTATAGCAGATAAACCTACAACAAATTATATCATTATCAACAACATGTCCTCCCCCTCCTCCTCCTCCTCCTCCTCATTATCATCATCATTATCATCATCATTATCATCATTATCATCATCATCATTATCATCATCATTATCATCATTATCATCATCATCATCATCATCATCATCATCATCATTATCATCATTAGTATTTGAATGTTCAAAAACGAAATATATATTTCGCATGATCAACAAACATATATCTAATAACACAACGTACATGTACATCAAATTATGTAGGCACTTAATGGTAATATGAATACAGACTTGCAATATCAAGACTCATGTGTTAATTACCTTTCCTAATTTCGGAAATTTCCATATACCTTTTTTTTGTCACAGAGAGTTTCATTATAATTTGGTACTACAAACAACTTACAAATGATTCCTCGCGGTTTTATGAATCCATCATCGGAAAAAACACCAGCAGCACGATAGTCAGGAATCTATATATTCCAAAAGTCTTAATATCCTCAGTACTAATCCTTGTGATATATATTCTCCTTCGATCTTGTAAATTAAACCTAAAACATATCTATAAATGTCTTTGGTTCGTTTTCTGGATCCTTAAGTGGGAATATTATATATATCGCACGTGTGTTTGGTCAGGCAAAAAGAATGCATCTGAATATTTTGATACTAACAAGGTATGTTTATGTATATACAAGTTTCCTAGTCTTGTAACCGGAAAACTACAGATTTGTCAACAAACCGGGATTCATAATTACATTTAAGTGGTGATGGTTAATACTAAAGTACGGCGGTCAGGAGTAAACTATTTTCTCTGAGTCACTGTGCCTCTCCACACACTCAGAGGAGACTGGGAACACATGGCAAACAGACGTCCGGAAATTTGCCATTGGACAACAACACGGATCCATTATGTTAGAATCCACTTTCCGGAAGTGACGTTTCATTTTTGGAGACAATAATGCTTGAGAAATATAGTCGATGACCAAATAATTAGAAACAAAGAGTATTAATGTGGTAGTACACGTAGGTTTTGTTGATGTGACATACTTGAAATGTTCAAGTGTGTTTCACTTATTTGTTTAAATAACCAAATTAAGTATAGACTAGTTGAAATATAATGTTTGTGTCTTTTGGGCGGATTTTCTAGAGATTGGGACAAATAAGACTTACAAGAGGGGTAGTTACGTACGAATAACAGTAGTGTCAGTAGAAAATATCTAGTTACGCGGATCCATAGGGGGGCGGACCCGGCGTACGCCCCCCCTAAAAGAGAAAAGGGAAAAAGAAAGAGGGGAGGGAAGGAAAAGAAGGAAGAAAGAAAAAATAGAGGGAGAAAGGAAAAGGGGAAAAAATAAGGAATTAGATAAAGAGTGAGAATTAGACAGAAAGCTCCATTTCCTACCTTTACCGTTTGATGTTATCATTTTAAAATCTAAATGTATTCGACTTTGTGGTACATACATGCATGAACATAAGATTTTATCTCCATCGCTTAAAAGGTACAATGTAAATTCCTTCAAGTGTTTACTTTTTCCTAAAAAAAAACCCGATAAAATCCCAATATATTAGATAATTTATTGTCATTAATATTCAATATTGACAGGTTATATCTCGATATCCTTAGCAAATAAAAGAAAAGGGGGAGGGGGTGGGTATAAGGAATTGTAGCTGGCCATGAGTCTTCGCTAGTTGACTATATGTCATGCCCTTCGTTTTCCAGGTTGTAAATGATATAATACACATTTTTGATTCAGCATTAAAGTCATGTATTAAATCCGACTATCAATTCACAAATGTGTGCGTACTTTCAAAACGCCAGTTACAAGATTACTACTGACGTCGAATGCTTCTAGAAGCTTTTTATTTGTCCTAAGAAAATGTGTGTAAAGAAAAAAGTGGAAAATCAAACCAAATGGAGAACCAAATGCGACAGAAAATGAGAGCTTCTAGGGGTCTGGGTGCACACCATGGCCAGATGCCTTCCTTTTTTGTTTCAACAAAAACATATCTTACCGATAATGTTATAAGATGGGACAAACGATGTTAAAAAATTAAAGCACATGGCAAAAGGCTCCCTATTAGAAAACAGGATGATAGTAATAATTCCAGGCAGCGTCTGGCCATAGACAGACCACTAGCCTACTTTTCTGTCATTGTCCAATACACGAATTATGAAGATTGTGTATGTTAGTGAAAATAAATTATCTAATCCGACAAATAATGTATAAAAGTAAAAGCTTATATCGTTAAAAAAGTTCACATACATTTTTATTAGTCCTATAAAAACCTTCAATAGGCGACCCCTAGCTGCAACATTGTAGCTCAAAAGTATTTTAGACTGAAAATGGTGTCTTCTTTAGAGCTACAATTGTTCCTTATTACTGCAAATGGAGCAAAGTGATGATTATGTAAACCATTATAAAACGTTTGTTTTACATTTTATCGTACTTGTTTGATATAGCTTACCTACTAGGCAATAAAAACGAACCACATAAAATATCAAATTCTCATCGAGGCATTATTTGTTTACATTATACATATGAAGGTCTTTCAGAAGGGAATTTATACGGCAAGTTCACAAAATGTGATTTTGACGTTTTATGAGCGGTACGGTAGATAGTAAGCATGGTATTTATGTTTGTTTTGGACAAAAATAATATGTAAATGCATAGTAGGCCGGGTACGTATATTCGTTCTAGGCGGCCCCCAGACCCCCATCCTTTTCTTTGCTTCGTGCCTCTATAAATATTTAGATTTTAGGCAGTGCAATTCTGTAACTTTATATTCAAAATATGACATTAGACGTCAAAAATAATAAACGAACATTTTTACATGGCTTCAAATATTTTTTGGGAAAAGTGTACATGAAGTCCTCAGAAAGCAGGATTTATTAGCATTTATTCGAGGGCTTGGGGGGGGGGGGGGGGGGGCGGCCCCCAGACCCCCACCTTAAGATTTTGATATTGCAATTCTGTAAGTAAAAAATATTAAATCAAAACTTCAAATAAAAAATATGACACTTGACACGAAAACCATAAATAAACATCATTAAATGGCTTCAATTATTTTCTGGAAAATGTGTTCATGAAATCCTCAGAATGCAGGATTTTGCACCATTTATTCTAGAGCTTCTGGGGGCCTAGGCGGCCCCCAGACCCCTCGCCTGATTTGCTTGGTCACACGCCCCCCTCTAACCTCAAAACCGGTAGTTACGAATAACAGTAGTGTCAGTAGAAAATATCTAGTTACGGATAACAGTATTTCAACAATTGCATCCAAAGTAAGCTGGTAATTTTGACCCATTAAGCCTCTTGAAATTCTCAAACTACTGCGCTTCTTCATTCAAGCGATTGTCCATATTCATCACAACACTTATAATCCTGTAGAAATCAATGTCAGGGTTTTTTTTTAATGGAAAACGGTATTTCAACGATTTCGTCCCATTGGGCCTCTTGAAATTCTCAAAATCTGGCTTTTTCTTCCTTCAAAGGTTTGTCAATGTCAGTTTTTACATGGATAACAGTATTTCGACACATACAACAAAACTTTAATCTGGTGTGTTTTCCAAAGCCGATGCCATGGTGTTTCCATATATATTTTAGAGTGTTCCTACTTTCTGATAAACCAGATATTTTGTCCTTTTGTTTTACTTGCTTTCTTCATATTTCATATTCCAGAGGTTACTATCACTATTTTTATATCGACGCCTTTTTTTGGCCATTTTGATGACATATTTCAAGGGTAATATCACGACAATGATAATAACCCTTGGAATGCCGAGAACGTTTACTTTGATTCCAATTCTTCGTAAGTTCCATATTTTGAAGTTCTTTGCCATGAGACTTTGTTTAAAAATTAAATTCTTTTGTATAAAGTCTCATGACAAATAAAGTATCTTATGCATGAAATCTAATTAACATGTTCAACATTTGGAACAGACCTTAAATCTAGTGTACGACCCATAGTTCCTGATTTCAACAACTTAATCCTTCATGTACGCCGTAACATTATTATATAGGGATACAGACAGTAGACCATATATTGGATAAAGACAGGTAATAGAATTAGACGTAAATGGGATGGACAATACTGATTACATTGGTGTTAATCCAGTCTGTCCGGGCGCCATGGGATGGACAATACTGATTACATTGGTGTTAATCCAGTCTGTCCGGGCGCCATGGGATGGACAATACTGATTACATTGGTGTTAATCCAGTCTGTCCGGGCGCCATGGGATGGACAATACTGATTACATTGGTGTTAATCCAGTCTGTCCGGCCGCCATGGGATGGACAATACTGATTACATTGGTGTTAATCCAGTCTGTCCGGGCGCCATGGGATGGACAATACTGATTACATTGGTGTTAATCCAGTTTGTCCGGGTGCCATGGGATGGACAATACTGATTACATTGGTGTTAATCCAGTCTGTCCGGGTGCCATACTGTGTGGAAATACTTTATCTACAGTTGTGTGACAGTTTTTGGTAGGTTGTGCGGTCACACAACTGTAATATCACGAGTGGTTTGATCGAGTGGCAGTGAACGAGAAAGGAAATATTTAAAATAAAAAAAATCAATATTTTCCTTGTTTAATGGTGTGAATACGCCCTACAATGAATACACGCCTAGCGACATGTATATTAATTAAGGTCGCAGATATTTTACACACAAAAGACTGCATTTCATTATGATATGTAATATTGACAAAGTGTAATATCACGCGCCTCCTTCAGTTAAGGAGATAATACACTTAAGTACACCGGGTCATCTAAACTAAATTTCGGCGAAGTGCGCTTGAAAGAATAAATAGGAGTCATTTCGTCGATAAAACGCTTTTCAGCGAAATATATGAAGTGCAAGACTGAAACATACTTGACCTTTTTTCCAAATCTGGTTTTTCATATAGTCCGCAGAGTATATGACAAAGCACAGGGACCGGTAGTCCGTTAATTATTTATAAACCTGTCTGTATTAGATACATGTACATTCAAAACTGGTTTTGCCGATGATAAAGTGTATCCTTGATTCATCATTATCTCTTCCCTATAATGCTATAGTTATACGGGACTAGGAGACTGGAGCGCGAGAAAAAGTTATTCCCATCCATTGAGAACATTATGGGAGACTTGTCAGCCCTCGGCATTATTGGATGATGTCAATCTTAGTACATTACCTATGATTACTACGGAATTGTGAGAGCTATAGTAATTATACTCACTGGCTTTCCTATCTACAATCAATTTATACAATTTAAATGTGTCTATGGGAACCGTGGCAGTGCGAGTCATTATAAATAGCCAATTTCGTGATGTAATGGGTCTTTATCGGAAATTATTGGCGTAAACGAAACATTTAGAATCAATAAAAATAAGAAGGTATTTAAAACCAACTCATCTCTTTAGATTGCGTGTTCAACAGTTAACGCTTGTCCTTTGGTGACAAACTTTCTCTAGAGAAGAAGATTACTTATGTGGATAACGTGCATATTGTACTGTATAAGTAAGAGGGGCTAACTTTAATCTTATTGAGTGTCGAGATTAGTTTAAAAATTATCCATCAAACTATAACCAGCCCATTACATTGCAGCTAGCACTTTATGCATAGGTGATCTATCCCTACAGGTAGGACGTAAGAAGATCTTTAAGGCGACTAAATTTAGGATTTGATATTTTCTCTTCTTCCTAACTAACTTTGTTCTTCCTAATGTCTCCCTTGACAACACCTCACTTTTGGCCTTCAGTTGAGCGCTCGTCCCTGTGAGGTAGGCTCTGGGTTCTGTCCACTGGGCGAGACACACCAAGGTCTATAAACGTGGTAGTTTCTGCTCCTGCTTAGCGCTCAGCATAAAGGGAGTGGGACGACTGGTTTGCCTTTGTCAGTATAATGTGACCGGGTAGTGTGTGTTGCTTGGTGTCTTCGGTGGTATGCTTTAGTGATATAGCACTATAAAAAGGGCACAACGCGAATATACCGCAGTCTCCCAAAACACGCATCACGCAATTCATACACGCAACACACCGCATACAGATGGGAGGCCGTCCTAACATGACCCTGGCTGTTCATAGGACGTAAATTTAATCAAGCAAACAAGTATAGGTGATCATGAAAAAAAATCGTGAAAGTCGTCACTTTTTGGCGTACATGATGCCAAGCTTCAACTTTGCACTGTTCATTACATCAATGTTTTTTTTTATTTGTTTTACTAAGTGAAAAGTGGCACTGTGATTGTATATATATTATATATATATATTATGTATAGTAGCTATTTTTTAAAATGGCTACATATTGCAAATCTCAATATTTTCAATGAAACTTACCATTTTATGTCGAAAGTTGTTGCTATATCATCATTCTTTTCTTTATTTCGCAAAAATGAGAATATATAATACAGAAATAATGAATAATTATACACAATATAGACCAAAGTTTGAAAGTCTCATCCTAACACATAGGTGTATCTTTTGTCGAATTTTAACTTAGGCATCTTAAATGTCCAAAAAATAGATCTATGGACACTTCAGGTCTAAGTGTGCGTAGATCTGCGGGTATATATATATTGTATTTTGTGGATCGTAAAGAAACTACGATATATTCTCTATAATAATTAAGAATACATAACTATTCAATGCACCCAAAAAGATTGTTGTCCAATGGATATAAATTGTTTTAAATTGAAACATATTTTATTGTTAAATAACAAAAGGATTAAACAATACAATATCGTCTGGTCCATCGAAATTTACCAACAAACATTTTTCCATCTCGGATAAAAGTGTTGGACTCCCCGATATGTACTTTTTGTGGAAATGAATATGAAACGTATTAACAATTATTTTGCGAATGTTCAATCGTACCAAGCTTCGTATGGAATTTGATAAATGGCTTTGTGAAAATACTACTTTTAATGTTAGTTTATCTTCATTATCAATACTGCTTGGCTTACTTAGTCGCTATAACAATAGGATTGACATGGTACTATTACTTTATAAATAATATCACTGTAGAATTCAGAAAAGCTATGTTTGTTTTTTAGTACTTAAATCTCATACACGATGCGGTTGATGGCATTCCTAATTTGAAAAGGGAGAACCTCTTAAATCACTTGTGATATGCATATAGATGAATAATGGTCTAGTAATGCACATGTTACATGTATATTGCTTGTCACCCCAGCTATTTTTGTATGTTGAATTTATAATATATCAATATAGTAAAGTGTGATACACATGCAATCATTGTAATGTGTAGTGTAACGTTTAGTTTTGTCCAGTGTAATAAATTGTACTGTGTATGTTATGAAAATCAATAAAAAAAATGAAAGGTTAAAAAAAGGATTGGACACGAATTATATCAACTCATTCAGTCCTTTCCTTGATGTTACAAAATGATATACATAGTAGAATGAATGGAAAGGATACCGTTTACGTGTACTTACAAAGTGTCCTAATTCCAAATTAACAAACGAGTTTACTTGAATGAAATAAAATTTCTTTTTATCTTGACCGATTCAGTAAATACTCGCAGAGGTACGCTATTAAATACTCGGTTTATTTGAACAGATTTCTAATAGACCTATATTATGTTGTGCACACGTCAAACGTGATAATAGTAGACGTTTGTGGGCGTGCTTGATATACACCTCTGTAATGATGTATACTTACTGATTCAACCTATATCGGTCCTTTGTTTAATGGCACACGCCTTTGTTAAACAAGTAATAATGTACACGTACACTTACAATGACATACGCGTACATATGTGATAATAGTGATGTAAATGTACACATATTATAATGTACATACACGTACATAGTAATGTACACGTACACTTACAATGACATACGCGTACATAAGTGATAATAGTGATGTTTAATGGCACACGCCTTTGTTAAACAAGTAATAATGTACACGTACACTTACAATGACATACGCGTACATAAGTGATAATAGTGATGTAAATGTACACATATTATAATGTACATACACGTACATAGTAATGTACACGTACACTTACAATGACATACGCGTACATAAGTGATAATAGTGATGTAAATGTACACAAATTATAATGTACATACACGTACATAGTAATGTACACGTACACTTACAATGACATACGCGTACATAAGTGATAATAGTGATGTAAATGTACACAAATGTACAAACAATAATGTACATACACGTACATAGTAATGTACACGAACACTTACAATGACATACGCGTACATAAGTGATAATAGTGATGTAAATGTACACATATTATAATGTACATACACGTACATAGTAATGTACACGTACACTTACAATGACATACGCGTACATAAGTGATAATAGTGATGTAAATGTACACATATTATAATGTACAAACAATAATGTACATACACGTACATAGTAATGTACACGTACACTTACAATGACATACGCGTACATAAGTGATAATAGTGATGTAAATGTACACAGTACTATAATGTACATACACGTACATAGTAATGTACACGTACACTTACAATGACATACGCGTACATAAGTGATAATAGTGATGTAAATGTACACAGTATTATAATGTACATACACGTACATAGTAATGTACACGTACACTTACAATGACATACGCGTACATAAGTGATAATAGTGATGTAAATGTACACAAATTATAATGTACATACACGTACATAGTAATGTACACGTACACTTACAATGACATACGCGTACATAAGTGATAATAGTGATGTAAATGTACACAAATTATAATGTACATACACGTACATAGTAATGTACACGTACACTTACAATGACATACGCGTACATATGTGATAATAGTGATGTAAATTTACACATATTATAATGTACATACACGTACTTAGTAATGTACACGTACACTAACAATGACATACGCGTACATAGGTGTTAATAGTGATGTAAATGTACACATATTATAATGTCCATACACGTACATAGTAATGTACACGTACACTTACAATGACATACGCGTACATAAGTGATAATAGTAATGTAAATGTACACAAATTATAATGTACAAACAATAATGTATACACGTACATAGTAATGTACACGTACACTTACAATGACATACGCGTACATATGTGATAATAGTGATGTAAATTTACACATATTATAATGTACATACACGTACATAGTAATGTACACGTACACTTACAATGACATACGCGTACATAGGTGATAATAGTGATGTAAATGTACACAAATTATAATGTACATACACGTACATAGTAATGTACACGTACACTTACAATGACATACGCGTGCATAAGTGTTAATAGTGATGTAAATATACACATAATTACATACACATACATAGTAATGTACACGTACACGTACACGTGTAATGATGTATACGTAAATTTATAGTCACATACGCGTACATATGCAGCAATGTACGTGTACACTTTACAGTTACATACAGGTACACAAGTGATAAAAGTGGTGTACATGTACACATTGTAATGTACATACAATGACGTACATGCTTATTTAATTATGTACGTTAACCCATGAATCAAGTTGTATGTAATATTGTACTAATACACTTGTACGGTATGTAGCTATGTACACATATACTTAAAGTTAGCAAATACACATGTAGAGATGTACATGTTTATACATATGTGATGGTGTACATGTACGCATGTAGCGATGTATACCTGCACATATAATTACGTACACTTACTATACAGTGATGCTCATACTGAAATAATGTACATATATATTATTATATACACATATAAGTGAAATAATTTACGCGTGTGTTTAATGAGATGTACACGCGTAAAATGATGTTAACGCGTAATATGATATCCACTTTTTGAAATGATGTCATTACGTGAAATGGTACACACAAATGTAGTGATGTACACATGTGATTTAAGGTACTTAAGAAAAATGTAGACACGTGAAACGATTACTCACGTGAAATTATAAACATATGTATGTGATATGATGTATATACATGTACGCGTGAAATGAGGTGTACACATGTGAAATGAGATGTACACATGTGAAATGATGTACATGGAAAATTATGTGTACACGCGTGAAATGAGATGTACACATGAGGAATGATGTACACAAATATGCAATGATCTGATGATAACCACGTAAATTGATTTATACACGTGGAATGATGTACACACGTACATGTTGCATGTACTACTGTCACAAGTAGTATATACATATGTACATTGTATGTAAAATGTACATATATGAGTGGCGTGACGAACACATGTGCTATTTCCAGTCCAGTAATGTATAAAGTACACCATACACCTAGAGATTAGGGTATAATATCGTAGAGAACATGTCAATCATTAGTTCATATATATAACTACAGATCTATATACTTACCTCACGTTCAGATATAGGGATTTTTACCTGTACTCACCTTTGATCATCACCTGTAATTGTCTCCTACGTCTCAATATGAGTCCGTCCATGTTTTCACAGAAAATATCTACACTACCTTTGTCTGATAAATAATCCTAGAAATTCTGTGTTTCATGTTCCTGGTATGATTTGTACTCCATATTTACACCTGGTGTGTACACACACCTGGGGACAGGTAAGTGTGTGTACGTATCGGCACAGGTAACTCCTGATTTAACATGATTTGGCCCGCTAAGTATAAACCACCTATCAAAGAATCGGCTATACGGAACAACTGAAACGAAACTACTCGCCCACGTATATACCACGGTAGGTAGTCTTTATAAGCTTGCCCTAACGATAGTCATGTTCACATGTCATAAAGGTATCACCAGGAAACTGTCGTCCTTAAATTGTTCCTGTTATTCATATTATTTGCATAATTTGAATTAAAGGATAACGACAAAACAGAGTTAATGAGTTACATAATGTACATGTGATGTCTTTTCTGGATCTGATATTTTCACTTAATTATATATACATCAAGTATAGCCAGAGAATTTTTACATTAATATATATTTATAATGTATTACAAGTTCAATACCGATTCTATATTCAAAATCAACTTTGGTTTTCCATTCTAATATTTGACTATTACTTAGAATTATCATTTTATTTTACACAAGTCAGGACTGAAATATTGTATGTGAAGATGTATGTGTATATATAAGGTTTTGGCCAGGCGAGGCTACTGTTGCAGTGACCACTTCCTGGTCAATACAACCCTAAGGCACAAAACAAAATGTGACGTCACTTTTCAATATAGCGTAGCGCTTGTCTAGTCCGCTAAACCTGCCTATATCATTAGGCGTTTTAATTTTTTTTTTTTTGCCTGATATAAATTAAGGAATTTAAAAAAAAAGCCTAATAATATAAGCAGGTTTAGCGGACTAAGCACTAGTCGTATGCATAGTTCATACCAAGGATTTATAAGTGAGAAATACGTCCTTTAGTTGGGGGAGGAGAAATAGGTTCCCATGTACCCCTCTGGCAGTTTTTCGAAACATGGTTTTTTTTAGGACCGGTATGATGAATATATACATATAGAACACATGTCTATAAAGGACACCCGTCTATAAGGAACGCCTCTCTATAAAGGACACGTGTCTAAAAGAACATATGTCTATAAAGAACGTCTGTCTATAAGGGACATGTCTATAAAGAACATATGTATATAAGGAATGCCTGCCTATACAGGAAGAACACCTGTCTATAAACGACACATGTATACGTATGTAGAACACATGTCTATAAACGACACCCGTCTATAAGGAACGCCTGTCTCTAAAGGACATCCGTCTATTAAAAACACATGTCTATAAAGAACGCCTGTCTATAAAGGAAACCTGTCCATAAAGAACGCCTAGAGCAAACTAATGTATTATCGACCCCTTACCGGTAAAAGTGCCATATACATGTTTGAATATCAAGGATTCGGTGTCTTATTATTTATCCTAATTATGGATTCGACTAATATTAATCTGTCTCAATCAAAATAAATAGATATTTAGTATCAGAGATGTTTTTCAGTGTGTAATTGTATATCACTATGTAATACCGATACTGGACATATACAACCCATCGGAAATAAAAACTTCATGTTGATCACGCGGACACTAACACATCGTTAGATATGACATACATTTCTATATTTTATATCAATAGATACATGTATATGAACAAAAAGAGCGGGTACACCTAAAGAACGTAAAATGTACCCTAAAACGGGATATAATTTTAAAAGGTATCTCCTTAACGTAGTGGTGGATTCAGAGGAGTTGTTTGGAGCACAGGCACTTGGAAGGTATTCCCAATTATGTTTCATAGCAAGTCCCTGTGGTTGAATTTCAGGAAATCCCCATCCTCAGAATCATCTTAAAAATCATGAATGTCCTCAGTCAAGTGAAAATTATAAGTTGATAACTCCTATATATACATATATCAATTTGATGTGCTTTAAAATGTCTCACCACGCATTGTAACATCGTTATTGGTTACAGACGCAAAACTTGTCAGCTAGCAATATAAAATATACGGACAAAAATTATTTTTTTATTACGGTCGGATATGATGAATTTATGTTTTCTTCTCGATTCATTCAGGACTAGAAACCGAAGTTAACTACGTGTAATATCTAGTAATATCTAAAGAAAATTCTAATTTCTTTGAATTGCAAAAAGTTTCTTTGAGACGGTAAATGTATACCAGCTCAAGATAAGGCATTATAACTTTGGGACGTTTCTAATATTACGTATATCGCAGGGGCGTAGGAAGCGGGGGGAGGGGAACATGTCTTTTTGCCCCCCCCCCCCCCCCATTATCGCCGACCGAACTATTCTAAAAATGTAGAAATAAAAGCATATGAGAGAAAAAAGGGTCCTCCTGCACATTTTTCGTACTTCATTTTAGGAAATTGAGGACCTTTGACCCCCCCTCCTCCATAAGGTTTCAACTTCCTACGCCACTGTATCGAGACTTTACCGATAGTAGACTTGGTAAACTATTAGCACAAACAATCAAATTTGGGACATGATCTACAGAGTTATCCTTCTTGATTAACTTGGCGCCAAGATAGCACGGTATCATTTTATCAACGAATTCCATTTTTTAAAACTTATTTTTTATCCAAATATACGTGTGCATATAAATTAACAGACTTAAAATAAGAATTTCAAAATTCTGTTCCCAGGCATCAGGCTGTACTAAAGAACTGTCGGACAGAAGCACCATAACCCTATATATCTTCATTATACAAATTATGCCTCAGGGGGATAATCCAATAAGAATACGGCTTACTTATAAAACAAAAATTATGATTTTCAGAAACGGTGGGGTAATTAGGGAAAATGAACAGTGGTTTTATAACGGTGAAAAATTAGAAATTGTAAATGAATTCAACTATTTAGGTATGCTTATGAATTACAATGGCAAATTTAGACAAACTCAGAAAAAAGTAGCAGATCAGGGACGTAAAGCATTATTTGCGATCGACAAAATTTGTAGAGAGAATTTTTTCAACATTGAAACTCAACTATCCGTTTTTGATACTTTCGTAGGTAGTGTTTATAAACTATGCCTCGGAAATATGGGGTTTCCACCAAGCACCTGATGTCGAAAAAATACAAATTAGGTTTTGTAGAAAGTTGCTAGGAATTAGAAAGAGTGCTTGTAACAATTTTGTTTACAAAGAACTTGGGCGCTACCCTTTACACATCGTGCGAAAATTAAGAATTTTTAAATATTGGATCAAACTCAAAAACACAGATAACTGTATACTTCAGGCAAGTTATGAAAATATGCTACAGAACGGCGATAGTTGGGTTCTGAGTATTAAAAATGAATTGTATAGAAGTGGACTAGGGTTCATATGGGAGTCTCCCAATGTTGATAACGTAACATATTTAAAAATAAAATACAGAATCTTGGACATTTTTCAACAAAAATGCCACGAATCTATAATTTCAAGTCCGAAAGGACATATTTTTCAACATTTAAATAATTCGTTTACCCTCCAAACTTATCTGATCAAAATGAGCAGCCGAGTCTATCAGAGAGAAGTCACTAAAATTAGGACATCCGCCCACTTACTCAATATCGAAAGTGGTCGTTTTAGGAATATTCAAAGAACTGAACGAAAATGCCATGTCTGCGATAAAAATGATATTGAAGATGAATTCCATTTTATACTTATTTGTCCTTTATACAATGATTTACGCCAACAATTAATCAAACTGTTCTATAGAAGAAACCCAAGTGTGTTTAAGTTAATCCAACTGTTATCTTCTGATAATGTAACAGAATTAAATAATTTGGGGAAATACATTTTCCGCGCGAACAAACGCCGAGCTGAATGTCTTGTGTTACAAAATGTACAGCCGTAAATTGCCATCCATGCCATTAATGCCCTATCTTTATCTATATTATTATTTCTATGTTATTGATCTATCTTTATTTCATCATGTGTTTGTTTGTCACGCTCTCAAGGTTTTCACTCTCTTAATTGTTATGTTATGTATTTATATGATTTGTATAATCTGATTAGCGTTTGCTAAAGGAATAAAGAAATTGAAATCCAATAAGAATACGGCTTACTTGACGGGATTATCCAATCAGAGTACGACTTACTAACAGAATTATTCCAATCAAAATACAACAGGATTATCGAATCAGAATACAACTTACTTGGCGGAAGTATCCAAAAATAAAAATACAACTTACCCAACAGTATTTTCTAATCAAGAGTACAATTAATTCAACAGAATTACTCATTCAGAAAACATCTTATTCAGTAGGAGCACAGGACTTTGACTCTAATATAGGTATATATGTGTAATATTGTTACACTAGCACAGTATTATACATACATAGTGATATCCATATCTATATAGAGTCAAAGACATGTGGTAGGAGTATACTCTAACAGAATATGAATACATCAACACTGTTACACAGTATCACAGAGATATGTTATCAGTATCTCCCTCCACAGATATCTAATAATAATCTCTCTCCACAGAAATATTTAATCTGTATATCGCTCGACAGAATTATCTTGTCAGAATCTCCCCCGACAGAGATACCTCAGTAATTATCTGCACTGAGATATGTAATAAGAATCTCCCTGCACAGAGATGTCTATTCAGAATATCCCTGCACAGAGATATCTAATCAAAATCTCTCTGCGCAGAGATATCTATTCAAAATCTCCCAGCACAGAGGTATCTAATCAGAATCTCCCTCTACAGAGATATGTAATTAGAATCTCCCGCCACAGAGCTATCTCATCAGAATCTCCCTCTACAGAGATATGTAATTAGAATCTGCCTCCACAGAGCTATCTCATCAGAATCTCCCACCTCAGAGATATCTAATTAGAATCTCCCTCAACAGAAATATCTCATCAGAATCCAAAGAGAAAACTAATCAGAATCTCCCTCCGTTGATATCTTATCAAAATTCCTCCACAGAGCTATCTCATCAGAATCTCCCTCCTCAGAGATATCTAATTAGAATCTCCCTCAACAGAAATATCTCATCAGAATCCAAAGAGAAAACTAATCAGAATCTCCCTCCGTTGATATCTTATCAAAATCCCCCCACAGAGCTATTTCATCAGAATCTCCCTCCACAGAGATGTTTAATCAGAATCTTCCCCCACAGCGATATTTAATCAGAATCTTCCTCCACAGAGATTTGTAATCAGAGTCTCCCTTCACAGAAATTTGTAATCATGATCACCCTTCACAGAGATATGTAATCATGATCACCCTTCAAAGAGATATGTAATCATGATCTCCCTGTACAGAGATATGTTATCAGAGTCTCCATTCACATAGATATATTATCAAAAGTTCTCTCCAAAGAGATATCTAATCGGAATATTCTTTCATGGATATATCAAATCAGAATATCCTTCCACAGATATCTCATCAGAATCTCCCTCCAGAGATATATCTATGCAGAATCTTCCTCCACAGAGATATCTAATCAGAATATCTCTCCACTGAAATATCTAATTAGTATCTCCCTGGACAGAAATATCTAGTCAGAATCTTCACCCTCAGAGATATCTAATCAGAATTTAACTCCACAGAGATATCTAATCAGAATCTCCCTTCCCTGAGATATCTTATAAGAATCTCCCTCCACAGAGAAATCTTATCAGAATCTTCCCCCTCAGAAATATCTAATCAGAATTTCCCTCCACAGAGATATCTAATCAGAGTTTCCCTCCACAGAGATATCTAATCAGAATCTCCCTTCCCTGAGATATCTAATAAGAATCCCCCTCCACAGAGATATCTTATCAGAATCTTCCTCCACAGAGATATCTAATTAGAATCACCCTTTGTAGATATTTTATCAAAATCTCTCTCAACAGAGATAATTAATCAGAATCTTCCTCCACAGAGATTTGTAATCAGAATTTCCCTCCACAGAGATATCTAATAAGAATCTCCCTCCACAGAGATATCTTATCAGAATCTCCCTTCCCTGAGATATCTAATAAGAATCTCCCTCCACAGAGATATCTTATCAGAATCTTCCTCCACAGAGATATCTAATTAGAATCACCCTTTGTATATATTTTATCAAAATATCTCAACAGAGATAATTAATCAGAATCTTCATCCACAGAGATTTGTAATCAGAATTTCCCTCCACAGAGATATCTAATAAGAATCTCCCTCCACAGAGATATCTAATCAGAATTTCCCTCCACAGAGATATCTAATCAGAATCTCCCTTCCCTGAGATATCTAATAAGAATCTCCCTCCACAGAGATATCTTATTAGAATCTTCCTCCACAGAGATATCTAATTAGAATCACCCTTTGTATATATTTTATCAAAATCTCTCAACAGAGATAATTAATCAGAATCTTCCTCCACAGAGATTTGTAATCAGAATTTCCCTGCACAGAGATATGTAATCTTGATCACCCTTCAAAGAAAAATGTAATCAGAATTTCCCTCCACAAAGATATCTAATCAGAATCTCTCTTCACAGAGATATATAATCAAAATCTTCCTCCACAGAGATATCTAATTAGAAACTCCCTCCAGAGAGATATGTAATCAAATCTCCCTAGATATATCGAATCAGAATTTTCCTTCACAGGGATATGTAATCAGTATCTCTCTCCAGAAAGAGAAATGTAATCTGAATCTCTCTCCACAGAGGTTTCTTATTAGAATCTCCCTCCACAAAGATATGTAATTATAATCTACCTCCACAGAGATATCTCATCAGAATTTCCCCCACAGAGATATCTACATGAATTCAGAATCTCCCTCCACAGAGATATCTAATAAGAATCTTCCTCCATAGAGATGTCTAATCAGAATCTCCATCCAGAGATATCCAATCAGAATCTTCCTCCACAGAGCTATCTTATCAGAATATTCCTTCACAAAGGTATATAATCAGAATCTCCCACCACAGAGATATATAATAAGACTCTCTCTCCACAAAGATATGTAATCAGATTCTCCCTTCACAAAGATATGTAATTATAATCTCCCTCCCCAGAGATATCTAATCAGAATCTCTCTCCAGAGTTACATAATCACAATTTCCCTCCAAAGAGATATCTAATCAGAATCTCCCTCCACAGAGATTTTTAATCAGAATATTCCTCCACAGAGGTATATAATCAGTATTTCCCACCACAGAGATATATAATAAGAATCTCTCTCCACAGAGATATGTAATCAGATTATCCCTCCACAGAGATATGTAATCATAATCTCCCTCCCCAGAGATATCTAATAATAATCTCCCTCCATAGAGATATATTATCAGAAGATCGCTCCAAAGATAATCTAGAGGTATTTCATTATAATCTATCTGTTTTCTATATCGGAAAACAAATAACCCACCAGGAGTGTTTAGCCAGAACAAGATGAAATCAACAAAAGTATCCAATAAGAATACATGTAACTATCTCAGTTGAAGTGTCCAATCAATTTATCAAGAAATATCAAAATAAACAGATCTTAACATTGACATAAAACAAGAAACTATAAGGTAATTACCTTTCATTTATTCACCATATTTCCAGGGAAATATTTACAATTTAAATCACAAATCGCTCTCACATTCATTTCTGACACGTGAAACTCAAGGCTTTCAAAAGTTAAATTGGAAACATCACCAGTGAGGCAGGGAAAAGGGAAACAAAAGGATCACTCATTAAACCGTACAGTGGTATACTTACTCTCAAAATCAACTCATAAATAATGCAATAATGAATATCTACATGAACCTTCAAAGCTACAAACTTCAAAAGCTTTTAAAGAAAGTCAAAACATATTTAAGAGGTTTTTTTGTAATTTTTTTTTCTTGATAATTTTGCAAACAATATGTTGTTAATATCAAAAATCAGATTTATCAAATGAAATAATTAAAAAAAATTTTGCTTACTGGGGGAATTTTAATAAAAGCTAAAAATAGTTGCTCTAACTCAATTTAGGGACTTGTTAAGCTATAGAAGCTTTGAACAAAGGCTCTAACTCAATTTAGGGACCTGACAGAAAAAAAAGTTAATTCTAACTGTCATAAGTTCCAAAGGCATTCATACCTATCAAAGTTGCACCATTTACATATGGATTAATATATTTACACTTCTAAATCATTCACCTCAATTTCATACGTTGATGGCTTATAACAGACCCTGACAGACTGGTTAATCTATACACGGAACATGGCATGAATTCACACACATACAAATTAGGATAAGTAAGTGGGATTATCAATATATTCAGTGATGTTTATATTTTGGTTACATGCATGATTCAGTCCTATTTGTAACACTTACATTTGCAAAATTTTTAATCAAAATGATATGACATTAATCTGCAAATTATCTACCAAAACACATGATGTTGTATGCATGTTCACATTGCATAATAGATGAAAACGAAAATACAGTGAAACAAATTACATTGTATGGCTTCCAGACTTATATGGATTCAGCCCTGATGGTCTGCTCTGTCTCATTCAAAAAAGATTTTATCAATAGTACAAGCACACACCCATTCAAGGAATATGATAAAAACACTCAACCCATTGTCTTCATTCTCACTCCCTCTCATCATCTCTCTATCCTCCATATGCTCCAACTCAGAATCAACACACTGACTAAATCTATTAAAGCAATGAACACCCTACCTAAATATGCATTAAATAAGTATCAACAATTTGAAGAATTTTGCTTTCTTCAAAATGCATGTGTAGCCATTTGTCTTGAAATAAATTTTTTTTGACATCAAAAGCACTTTTCTCAAAATGTATTCCAAATATCAAATTCATATTAAGTTGAGAAGTGTTTGCATTAAGTAAATCTAGAGTAAATGTCCATGGTCATATACACAATGGAACTTTGCTAGGGAAGTAATGAATCAATATAAACTTGTTAAATAGTAAATACCAAACCAAAATAGATATATGGGACTAACCAAAGACATTGGTGTAACTGGTTTAAAATTACTGATTAAAGCAGCCTTTGAAGGGAATATTTTTAGATTTAGCTTATAATTGATATCTTTAGTGTAATATCCTTTAAAAGAAGATAAACTTTGAATGATAGTGTTAGTGCAATTCCCGTAACAGAAGATATTGAAGTTTGAATGTACAAACAGCAATTCTTTGTTATAAAATGAAAGATCAGTAAAAAAATCGTGCATTTTTAAGAAGCTCTCAGTTGAATATCCTCCAATACTTTCAGAAATTTCAGATGAATGAAAACATCAATGGTCATGAAGTAAAACTATTTCATGACTAATTACTTTTTAACCAATGGATTTATCATAAAAGTCAAAGTTGAGGTAACTCTGTTTCATTATTCAAGGCTTCATTTATATACTCACGGCTGCAAGGTTATGAGGAATGGCTGTTACTTCAAAAAAAGCAGCATTGCCCTTGTTCTGATAATTTTCTAATTTCTATGATATTTAATTTTCTTTCTATTCTAAATCAAAGAAGGTTTTACAAGAGAGAATGTGTTATCTAGTGACAATAATGTAAAAACAAATCCTTTTTTCATTTCAATTTATAGTATTTAAGATTTTTGTACTTGGCAGTCAAAATGAAATGTATAATGTACGTACTAATCAAACAAATATACATTACTCGAAATAAATTTTAATACTGAATAATCCAAATACCAGGGTGATCACAAAATCCTATACACAATTTAACTTCAGACAAATCACATATGACTGAAAAAATATTCTGCTTAATCATACCCTTATTTTATATCCAAAAATAAATAATAGAAATGCTTATTTTATAAAAGGGAGAGCACTCTCCTAGAGTGATTACAGAAAATTTATTAAATCTAAATATGACTGGTGTTCATTCGATGAGTTTCTTAGCCTTGAAGTATCGTCGTAGATAAAGAACTTGCCATGTTGCCAGGCCTAAGAGACAGCACATAGAGAAAATACTGAAGTACATCACACGTGAGTGGGTCGACTCTGAAAGAGAGAAGTGACAGAATAGAAACAACATTAGTTATAAGTCTGTAGGACAGTAATGAGGAAAACTAGGAGTTTGAGGTTTCAGATCTCTGTTTAAGCAAATCCAACTCGAGAATCACAGACTTAAGCATAAATTATTGAAATGCTTTTAAAACAGGAAATCTGTATCTTTTTTATTGCACATTGACAAGATACAAGTACCGGTACATGTCATGTAATGCATATAACAATTGAATTGAGTTTAAGCATCAATATCTGTACTTTTAAAATCATAATATTACAAAACATAAATAGATCTTGAAAAGTATATATTGTAATGAGTGGTATATCATTATACAACACCAAAATTTACCTCCATTCTATAGAAGTTAGCTATTACTTTAAAGAGTGTTTGTTTTATCAACTCACCATTTGTGTCTCTCATTTCCTTTTCTCTTTCTTTCATGTATTCAAAATCATCTACTATTGATTTAGAAAGATCCTCAAGTCTTCTCAACTCAACTTCCAATGGTTTCAGCTTTTCTGCCTTAGCAAGCTGTGGAATAAATC
The DNA here is from genome assembly GCF_041381155.1 of Argopecten irradians. Lineage (NCBI taxonomy): Eukaryota > Metazoa > Mollusca > Bivalvia > Pectinida > Pectinidae > Argopecten > Argopecten irradians. Next base: position 41,646,159 of record NC_091136.1, read on the forward strand.
AATATTTAAGAGCTTTTCCATGAAGCTGACACTGATTAATATTTAAACTGTTCAGGTCTAACCTGGCCAGCTATGACTTGAACAACAGCATGAATTCCATATTTAGACAGTAAGAATTGCATCATATTTTTTATAAATACTGATAACTTTACCAATGTATTTATAGTTGGTGTCAAATCAAGTGGCATTCCCTAATCTTAAATCTTTATACATGTCTTTCTATTGTTTTTTTAAATAACATTTTTGTATTGATATCCACAGAGACAATATCCTCAATTACCCAAAGTTTAAAGGTCCATCAGATAATTCCCTTAAAATATTTGTGTGATGATAATAAGCAGATTATATCTATGTGAACTACTTACATCATCATAACTCTTAGCTTCAATGCCATGTTTCATGTCCAGTGTCACTTCTCTGTCTGCACCATGTCCACCTGTAAGTAAATGAAGTACCCGGTAATAAAATACATATTTTATGTTGTATATTATCATTTCTAATAGTTTTTATTTGTAATTTCATTAGGTACATAATGTTAAATTATATACATTGCATATCAAGCTAGCAGTAGTTTACTTTACAGTTTTAACATTTTTTAACTTATCATCAATGCTAATCATGACCCAAAAAGTAATAGATTGATCTATAGTACAAGTTTTCATAAAGGATAAAACTTTTTGGATAGTGATCAAACTGTCATAGCATAGAAGTTGGAACTAATCTTGAAATTAAAGACTGATGCACAGTCACTAAAATCAAAATCAACATTTTCCAAACAACCTTGTTACTATAAACTGCTATATATTGAAGAACATCAGCATGTTTAGGTTTGCTAAGGTACTTTAGTTTAAAAGGACTTTCAAGAAAAAAAACATACAGAAAGATTCAAATTTTATTTGAATGTTGACAATTTTGATGACAATATAGGTAATTACCAGTAGTAGCAGTATACATTGTGTACTAAAATAACAAAGACATCTATACTTACCTCCCACCATCTTAGTCTGGAAGCAAACTTCAAACATATCATACTCCTCTGTTGTAAAGGCAAATTTCCCTTTCTTGGCATCATCTTTGGTGTAGAGTATATGGCCTTTGGAGTCGGTTACCTGTTAACAAATTAAAACTAGTGTTACAGTTAGAGTGAATTAATTTGACAATTCGTGATACTTCATCATTAGCTGCAACTATCAAGTAAGGGAAACCTAGTGCTAACTTGCTAAGTAACAAAAACATGGAATATATTATCTGTCACACATATGAGGCAATGAATTAGTAAAATTAAAGTATACCTATCTATACTGTATTACTATGAGTTCATGATCAGTTGGTTAGATTTAGTATTACTTGAGGGCAAACACTGACACAAAATACCAGTAACATCCAGAGTCCCTCAAGGAACCTGTCTGGGCCCCGTACTTTTCTTAATATATATCAACGACCTACATGAATACATGAAACACAGCTCCCTTAGACCTTTCGCAGACGATAGTATCATTTACAAAACCATACACAAACAAGAAGACACACAGAAACTACAACACGACCTTGACAACACAGGACAATGGGAACATGACTGGCTAATGCAATTTCACCCCGACAAGTGCAACGTCATCTCCACTACCACCAAACGTAACAAAATCCACCTCAACTACACTCTCCATAACCACTCACTTGAACACGTCAAATACAGTAAATACTTAGACCTCACGTACATAACAAAACAACCTCCAATGGGACAAACACATTAACAACATCACCGCAAATGCAAACAGAACACGAGGTTTCCTAAAACGAAACCTCATAATCAATTCACCACACATTAGAGAACACGCATATAAAGCACTTGTCAGACCCAAACTAGAGTACTGCTCCTCTATCTGGGACCCACACAATACTGGCCAAATATAACAAATAGAAAAAACTCAACGCAGAGCAGCAAGATATGTACACAACAGATATCATATATAACACTTCTTCAGTCTCAGACATGTTATACACACTCCAATGGCCAACACTACAAACATGCCGTCTACAATCACGACTCATCCTCTTATATAAAATCACACACCATCTCGTTGCCATCAACCCAGAACAATACCTAACACCTGTAGACACCCGCACTAGACACACACATCCCTATGCATACAGACACATTGCAGCCACAAAGGATACATTTAAGAATTCCTTTATACCACACACCATCACACACTGGAATCTCCTCCCTGTGGCACTCACTCACAAATAAACACCTCATTTTTATCATGTTTTTAACTTATCTACTTTTATCTATTCCAGCACCAGAAGAAAAATAAAAAATAAAATAAACAAAATGCACTGTATATAACCCCCTCCCCCACGCCACTGAGCCGTATCACCTCATCTAAAATTGTCACTATTGACGGATGGTGATAAACCAAAGAAGAAGAAGTTTGTTTTATCAGCTCTTAGCTCTAACAACCAGGATCTAGTAGCGCCTAGTAACATGCATGTGCTTAATTGTCAGGATACAGTGCACCTGGACCATGGTTTAACTCACAAGTACATGCACATGTAGCAACCTTGTTGTGGCCAGAGGTGGAGATAAGAGTGGTAAATACAGACTTATATAGTTATAATATTTTAACATATCTCACACAGCATGATATCATATCCGCAGTATCACAAATTGCAAACTCCACTGAACTCACCATCATATTGTTGGCAACAATTTTGATGATGTGTCAAGGTATTTGATTCTTCAGAGGATGAAACTGATCATGACATTTTCCTTTTTGATATTATGGTTTATCATAATATAAAAATGACTTCTCTTCAAAAGCAAATCATAAATATCGCCAGTAGCGCGAACAGTTTTCAATCATTCGACAAGAAAGCAGTATCCCATATGTGCTTATCAGGGCACAACTTAACAGGGGAGGTAACTTTAGTCTTAAAATTTTAACTTCGTGTTACAGTTTTACTGACGGAAATATACGAAGATAAGAGTAAACATTAAGTGTAAAATAGATATCATTTATCCAATGGGTTGCTTATACTGATAAAAACTTGATCTCATCAGCAAATAGTCTTTAGTTATTGTTTACCGTTAGTGTTGCTTTCTGACCCGGCGCGTCTGACAGTTCATAATCGCCGGTCACTAAGACATCCTTGTGGATCTCCTCTCGTAAACATTTTTTCGCATTTGCTGGCAAATGAAACATTAAACAGTCAATTGAAGTAAAGAACACGAAAAATAAAACACATGATATCTGTGTCAGATCCATGTTCAACGCTGTTTTCTGTACCCAACACTGGTAACGCACGTTTGTTAACGTGGCATTCGGTAAACTCCGGCAGCTGTCGGCATCAATATCCGGTAGTAACGGGAAAATGAAATATAAGCGATATGATCACATACATAAAAAAATAATACTAACCATGATTAACAATGGATACCATTTTACAATCACATACTACCAAAAGCAATTAAATTTAACTAAATGATTTTTAATTCTCTCTTCCACGCAGCAAATGACTAGTCGGAATCTCGTCTGCGTTTGTACAGGAGGAAACTGAAACATTGCAAACAAATGCAACAAACTGACCCGGAAAAACATGGCTCGGAAGAGGATTGCAAAGTGAGTAAATAAAATATTTGTTTTTGATTTGACAAATATTTTATTTTATAATCTCCAGTGGTTAATTAATGCCATTAAAGCTTTTACCGTCACCCACCCTAAAAAAATATACACGTTTGTTTTGATAGACAAAAGTTATGTTACCACATTCAACGATTTTCAGGATAGGGCACAGATTCGGAAGGTTATCAACAGGTTGGGCACAACCCTGCATATGGGTAACAGTTACCCATTTGAGTAACAGTTACCTGTTTGCAGTAATCAATAAGTTACCCAATTGAGTAATTATGTGAAAAGAAAACGCATAATGTTGTTTTAATAATTATTATAAAAAAAGGGCGTCATAATTTTTAGAATGCCTTACAACTGATCAAAGACTCTATGCTTCTGTGGGTGAAATATTAAAATCTGTTGTCTAACTTTGTTGTAAGATGACAATTTAGGTGCTCTCCGTTGACTTCAGTGTATAGCTATCAGGGAAATTCAGTGCAAGTGTTACTCAAATGAGGTAACTGTTACGAGTCCTACTAAAGACCTGAATGGACCTGAACGGGACCTGAAGGAGGACCTGAACGGGGTTTTAGAGTATTGAATCAATATATATAAGTAACATCTCTCTTTGTTTTCCGTTTGAATATATATAAATACACATATGGTTGTAATTTTTTTGAAATATTATATATTTATTTAAATATAGTGTCCTATCATATTTTTATTTTTTTTATTTTTTTTGACTATGTAAATCAATATTAGGTAAGCATTACTTGCTATTAGCTAACAAAGAGTCAATCACCTTTACATTGATATATCTGTATACATGTATGTGTATATACATATATTAATTCAGTTTGATATCCTTACTAATAAAAAATGAGAAATTACTGAAAACTTCACTCAATGTCCATTCAGTTCATGATCATTTGTTGTCTTCTGACCACCATATAGCATTAACATAATACAGTAAAGACATCCTTGTGATCTCAAGCTTTGAAATTAAGTTTCTTTGTTCAAATGCCAAAATCATTAATATAGTTTATTAAGTGAATAATATTGGAAATAAAACATTTTGATATATGTGCTTCCATGTTCAATGTTTTTTACCCTACGAAATTAAGCACGTTTGTTAACGTGCCCATTCCTAAACTCCGGCAGTGTCGGCACAATATTATCGGTCAATTTTCAAAAGCTGTCGCGATAATAATTTCAAAACAATTGTTTTTTCAAAAAAAAACGGAAAATTAACATAATATTAAATAGATATTTACCATTTTACAATCTACATATTGAAATAATTAAATTTAAAATGCATTTAATTCTCTAAACCCCGAAGGTCCTGATCAGTCCCTAGGTCTGCGTTTTAGTTAATCCAAACATACCCATATTGCAAACAAATGTGTTTAAATCTGATCAAAAACATGGCTGTCGTAAGAAAATTGCAAAGTGAGTATTCTTATTTAAAATATTTTTTTTTATTTGACAAATATTTAAGATTCAAAATCTATTTTTAATTAATGCCAAAATATTTTTAGTGTATCGCCAATGAATGCAAAATTCTTATCAGGTTTTGATTTGTTAACAAAATATGTTCATGCAGTCGCATTTTAAGATTTTCAAATAGGGCATTTTTCCAGATTTAGGTCATCAACAGGTTGAGCATCGGACCACAGAGTCCATCGCTGGTTCGAGGCTGGCAGTTACTCTTGCCCTCTTACAATCTTGCAGTTAATTATCCAATTGTAATAATTATGCTTCTATAATATTCATAATGTTTTATTTGTTTTAGATTTACAATTGTGCTGCTTGAGAGCTTGGCAGGCACTGGTCATCGGCGGGTTATGGTTAGGTTGAGGGAAGCTGACAAAGCAGAACGCATCATGAAGGATCCATTGTGGGTACATAATCTATAACTTTGTAGCCTGAATTTTCCCTGTCCTTTATATATATATATAAGTTTTATGCATCTTATAAAGTATTTACCCATTTTAATCAATCTCTAGTACGGCGGCAAACACCACTGAAATAATATCCGGAACTTTACAAAAATAAGGCTTCGTGAGAATTGCATCATGGATGGTAGCAAATTGAGACCGCGAAAACTCTAAACGAAGTCAGTTTTATTAGATTAATGATACAAGCCTTGATAATACAGTAATCTTTTAACACATTAATATAATAAATAACGCTAAATATATCAAAATAGAGATAAAATAACATCATATGCATACTGAAGAGAAGTATTTTAAAACTGGCATGCTGAAATATGAGAGAGAGTAAGCGTGAATTCGTACGGCCGCCATGTTTTGTTTACACACAAGTAGGTTTTCTCGTAATGGCAGAATAAACAACGAACAGAAACATGACCAAGTACAATTGCTAAGATTTTACATTTTGTGAATAATTTTTATTTTATATATTACAGTACAAGTTTACAATAGTTTTCGTATTCTAAAGCATTTATACTTCAATAGTGATCCCTGTCCCTATATACTGGCTTATTAACAAATCATTTGTGTACAAAACCTGAAAAACATATAGCCCTGTCCCTATATATAACAGGTGCGGTTTAGCATCTTATAAAGTATTTATATTATCAGTTAAGTTATCTCAGTATAGTGTCTGGCCCTCCAAACTTAATTTTGACCTTTTAAAATTTAATAGCATGCATACATTTACATAGTAAATTTAAGCAGTAAGATATGAAAATGCTTTATAGCTAATCATCTACAAAATTAGAATATTTGTATTAAATTGTGTTTTTTTAATGATTAATATTTGTCTTTCATTCTCTTTTGATATGTTAACAGTTGGACAAGATGTGCTATACAAGGAAATAAAGAAACTTAAGAGTTTGAAAGTGCCAAGAAGAGTTTGAGAGATTGGGATCTTTAGATGTAGCTACTAGGGACAAAATGAATTAATGTAGGATGAAACAAGGATTTTCTGGGTGAAAGATGTTTGAGTGTTTAATGTTAAGGAATCTGGAGATTGTGACTGGATTTATTTGACTTTGTTGTGAATTACTGTATATGTTATTATGCATGTGCTGGACAATGTTGCCAATGTTTGGTAGTTCCATAGACTCTGTTTCAATGAAATCAGTTTTATATTTGTTGATGTCAGAAATAATATAAATAAAAAAAACACCAAATGAAATCATTCAGTTATTTGTGTTGCTGATTCCAGTGGTACATGTATACAATCATGTGATCCTACAAAAACATATATAGCTGTGACCTAATGAAACAACTTGTGATAATCTGAGTAAATGGGGAGCAGTATATTTGTGTAGCTGTGGGATGCAGAGCCATGCAATCAGTTATCTTATATGATGTTGAAAATGTCAAGAAGGTATAATGAAATCATCTTTACCTGTATTCTCTGATGCCTTGAAAAATAAGCGATTGAGGTTATAAAAACCATTATAACAAATTAAGATAAAATGCTGTATCATGACCTAGGATGAATTCACTACATTATCTTGTGTTAACAGTGTAGATTTTAATTTCCTGCTTTTCGGTCTCGGGCAGTGAAAGTCAATGGAAATTAGCATGGATCATATTTACTTTTTCCTAGCAGTGTAATTAATTTATTTAAGAGAACATTTAAATCGCTCAGGTGTTCATAATCGGACTAGTAGCTGACGTTATTTCATATATAAGGTCTAGATTAAATCACACGCACTTCATTGTTCATTTCAATGGAGCAGGGGCGTAGGAAGCGGGGGGGGGGGGGGTAGCTTTTAAATCGATCGAAATATTATTACCATGTTAAGAACGCTAAAATTATAATCATTAAAATACATCGTAAAACTCATCTCAGCCAGTCTAAATCGTAATTTTTTTCTCGGGGGAGACCCCCGTAAACCCCCCTTAACACCAAATTTCCTCGCGTTACCTTGGGCACTCGCAAATACATCAAAATGCATCGTAAAACTCATCTAAGGCGTCCTAAAACGTAATTTTTTTTTCCGGGGAGACCTCCAGACCCCCCAAACACCAAAAATCTCGCGCTGTCGGGGCGCACGCAAATTCATCAAATTCCATTTAAGATATTCTTAATCGTAAAATTTTTCCCGGGGGGTGGCCCCGGACCCCCCAAACACTAAAATCGTCGCGCTTTCAAGCGCTCGCAAAATCATCAAAATACTTGTAAAAACTCAACTCAGCCATTCTAAAATTACAATATTTTTTCCCAGGCGGTCACCCTCAGAACCCTAAAATACCTAAATCTCGCGCCTGCGACGCTCACAAACAGCCAACTAAACTCGCTAATTTGGCCAATTTGCGTATTCGTTAATTTTTCTTTAGCGACCCCCACTGTCTATCATATATGTGTACAATGATTAAAATTTAATGATCAATGAAGGTATATAAAGGATATATCTTAGAGGATTAAGTTCTTTAATCCTTGAAGGCAAAATAAAGCATTGGTGTATTTAAGTCAGAATTAGTGGGGGTTACACAAATATTGAGGTATCATGTAATTAAATCTTTAAAATCTTCCTAACTACAATATTATGTTCATGTGCAAAGAAATAGACATTTCAAGGCAACTACCTTTCCGGAGGAAAAGTCAAGATATTTATAATTTCCCAAATCATTAAAAAATGGTATTTATACATCAAAGATTTGTGTTTAAAAACCAGTTTATAAACAAATTTCCTGATATATAAATCTTATACAATGACTCTTAAATGAATTCATTTCTATACTATCATTACTGTTTGTTGCCGCAGTGATAGACAATTTACCGCATGGTACTTAATTGTTATGGGCGGTGGAAAACATAAATGGAACCCGCGTTTACAAAATTAAATTTCATAGCATTTAATTAAATTGTTTAGGAGAACATATAAGTATTTGTATTCAAAATGTGGTTAGAAGTTGCTTAACATTAAAGGTTATTAATTTAAATCACAAATCCATTTTTAAAATGGATCTAAAAAACGTTTCGGAAAGGTAATGGGCCTTTAATATAGTATATCCAGGAAAAGAATTTTCATCATATCACAAATTGTATGTACATTTACCGGGAAATTTCCTCTTTACATGAAGAAGAAATCAACAAAGTTAAAGTACAAATGTACATGTATATAACCGTAGCTACTTAGCTTGTTAATGTAAAAACTACACGTGGAATTTTATTGTTTGAGAAGTAATGATTAACTATGAAGTTGTAACAAAATGTGCTTGAATAATTTTCTTCACATTTATCAATAAGAATTAACGTTTTATGACAATTCTAGATCTGTTACGCATAGTGTACAAGACACGCTGATCTTACTAATAAGCTGCCGCGGATTCAAACTATGTGGATTGTACAGTATTTAATTTTTCTGTTCTCAAGTTATTTATTCTCCCGCACACATGACACTCAGTACTATGACAAACTGATAGATTATGTAATTGTTTGTCACTATTTTCATGGTTTGTATATCTACTTTTCCCCTATAATTTGCTAAAAGTACGAGAAGTTTTTCCTTGGCGAAGTGCGAGTCGTGTTCAAACGCGATCCCGTGTGCCCCGAAACGATGCGTGACGGCACATAAAACTCTTCACTTCAGACGCGATCTTGACATTCCACTGTTTGTATTTAATAACGATCTGACCAACTTGAGATTTTCTGAATAAATATCGCGCGTAGTAACTGTGTGATAAATACGGAACATTATCTACATGAACTTATATTTATGAAAACACATGCTTGTTAAACAATGTCATAAATGTAATGGAGTAAACATATTTAATTTTATTCAGTTTTAAATTACTTGAAAGTGTTCTGAATGACAGGTACTAATTGTTTCAATAAAATTACTTAGTAAATATCTTTTCAATAAACGAGTTTTATCTATCTTGAACCAAGGACTACGTCCATGCTTGAACAATATCTCAAAAATGTTTCGCCGAGTGAAATGTTCTAATAAACTTGCACATTTTATTTGCCAAAATAAACTTGCACATTTTTGTAGGTTCATTTTAGAAATACGTGCAGCGACGCGTTATCGCAAAGGAAACTACGTTCAAGCACGTAATGCCTTCATACTTTTTTCACGCCTTAATAATGAAAAAATTTTGTAATACACACGAACTAGACGTAAAATGTTCATCAAAGGAATACTATTTAAAAAAATGCTTCATAAAAGATTTTTGCCTTGAAATGTCATGTACATTTACTTAATCAAGATAATCAATCATTATAAATTTTGAGTTACACACCAATGGCGATGGGTCAAGCCGGTATGGAATGGGCTGGGTTGCATAATTGCCCGACACTCAAAATTATCATTTCTAAATGCTGGACATGTTTAAATTAACCGTACCTCCCCCATTTTCGCCGAGTGAAATGTTCTTATAATGCACATTTGAAAGACAAAAGGGTCCTCCTGCACATTTTTGTACTTCATTTTAGAAATTTTTTCGCAGCGCGACGCGTATCGTATTTAACGTTCAAGCACGTAATGTTCAAACTTTTAATAATGAAAATTCAATTACACACGAACTAGACCAAAAATGTTCATCAAGGGATTATACTATTTAAAAAAATGCTTCATAAAAGATTGATTTGTTGATATGTCTTAGCAAGACAATCAATTCATTATTATTTTGAGTTACACACCAATGTGCCGATGGTGTCATTCCGGTATGTTGATTGAGCTGGGTTGCATAATGGTATGACGACACTCACAATTTAAATGCGGGGGGGGGGGGGGGGGGGGGGGGGGCAATTGCCCGTTCCCCAGGATGGGGGCAGACATGTCATGTCTTTTTTCCCCCCCCCCCCCATTTTCCCGGAGGGAGACCCCCGGCGCCGAGTGAAATGTTCTAATAACGCACATTTGAAAGAAAAAAGGGTCTTCCTGCACATTTTTGTACTTCATTTTAGAAATTTTTCCGCAGCGCTACGCGTATCGCAAAACGTTCAAGCACGTAATGTTCAAACTTTTAATAATGAAAATTCAATACACACGAACTAGACCAAAAATGTTCATCAAGGGATTATACTATTTAAAAAATGCTTCATAAAAGATTAATTTGTTGATATGTCTTAGCAAGACAATCAATTCATTATTATTTTGAGTTACACACCAATGTGCCGATGGTGTCATTCCGGTATGTTCAGATTGAGCTGGGTTGCATAATGGTATGACGACACTCACAATTATCATTTCTAAATGCTGGTAAATTTAAATCGAAAAAAATACCGTGCCTAGAACACTTTAAAATCATTAAAATACATTGTAAAACTCATCTCAGCCATTCCAAATCGTAATATTTTTTCTCGGGGGAAGACCCCGGACCCCCAAACAAAAAAATTTCACGCCTTCGGCGCTCGCAAATTCATGAAAATACATAGTAAAACTCATCTCAGCTATTCTAAATCGTAATTTTTTTCCTGGTGGAGAACCTAGGAACTCCCAAACACAAAAACGCGCCTTCGACGCTCGCAAATTCAACAAAATGCATCGTAAAACTCATTTCTGCCATTCTGAATTGTAAAAAAAATTCCCGGGGGAAGACCCCCGGCCCCCCAAAACACCAAAATCACGCGCCTTCGGCGTTCGCAAAATCAGCAAAATACATTATATAGACGTGTACAAGGATTATATGTAATGATCTATGAAAAACGTATGTCAATTATCTCCTGTATGTGCGGGGCGCGCGAGGGGGGGTAGTTACGAAATATTGAGGACCTTTGCCCCCCCCCCCCCCCCACTACGTTTCATCTTCCTACGCCACTGTTAATGAATCCTGTGGATATCTAGCCAAAATACTAATAATAACTTTTTTGAGATAGGTGCGAGAAATAGGCGCGAAATAGTTATAGCTAAATATGGACTAGAAAATAATATCAGGCTACTTGCATGAAAACGGTATTATTTTGACACATTGAAACTTCAGGTTTTATAATTTGGGAAGATCTATATTTGGTGTTTACTTGAGATATTCGAGAAAGCAAAATTTGAGTACCGTTCGTCAATCACAACAACTTTTAATTCTTGCTTCAAGATGCTCCACCGCTGACAAATGGTATTTTTTCACTATCAAAAACAGGAGTAGACGATTTAGTATTTTTCTTCATTTACAAAAGTTACTTACTTTACACCATTACCACCATTGAAACGTTTGAGCTTCTAATTTTACTTCAAGTTGAAAATATAAAAAAAAATTAATTGCATCCCGAAAAAAAATCCGTGGCACTATATCCTATATGGAATGAAGTACTGATTGCGCATGCACCAAAGGCAAAATAAATTTCTTATACATTATTTTTTTTGTGTTAAACTAGACATATATATACAAGATTAACCACCAATTATTGTTCTAATAATGAATGTCATTTATGCTCTGTCGGCGGTGGAGCATCTTTAAATCAAGGATTTATAATATAATAATATAATCTTCGATTGTTTTATTTCTATCTAAACTAGCCAGATTTTTAAGGTGAATATGACAAGTTCACATATCTTTTTCCAAGAAGTTTGTAACCAAACAATGCTACAGAGGCTCGCGGGCACCTGCGATAATGTTTGTGTGGCGTACGTGGACTAAGGAAAGATAACTACCACAAGGTTGCTTCCCCTCGATTTCAGTGACCTACTGTGTGAAAGAGACAGCACGGTAGCCTGCAAGGTAAGCTTTAATACTCCTAGTTTAGGTTGCTCGGAATGAGGATACTGCTTGTTCTATTTAGCAATCAATGCCAACAATTAATTCATTGCATTGTATAACGTTCCAAAATCCACAGGACAGTGTACTGAGTGTAGTTATATAGGCCTATATGTTTACATACTGTATTAGCCTACTGTGTATAAACGTTGTTCATTTTTACATAGTATGCCTATTATAATCATAGCCCTGTGTCGTAAATTCTACTGTAATTTCAGAAAGTGAAACTTATTGGGCCATAAGCTCAGTGATGCGTGTTTTCCACGCGATAATTAGACATTTATTTAGCATAGTTTATCAAAATGGGACGTCCGAAACCCCGATTGTGACACCGTATCACAGTCGCTACAATATGTATATATAGGCATAAATGCTTCATTTATTAAGCCTATGTTATGTGAGCTTTAATAAGAGCTGTTACCACATATAAATGTAATGGATAGCTCTGTATAGATATATATCAGTACTGTGTAGTGGTGACTTATGAGTCATGACTTTGCTTGGTACCATTTTATATATTATGGCCTACATATTAAATGAGGTCAAGATTCCTAGCTGTACTGGAATATACATTGTAAGTATGTACATTGTAGCTTATAGCTCTACTAACCATTCATACAAAGTTATAGCAATACAAGGTATGCATGTGGCCAAGAATCATTGGTAGGTACAAGTTTATTTTGTAACTGGTAATTAAAAAAGGCTATTTCCAATTTTATGATTATGTACTGTTGCATATATGTATGTTAATTTGAAACACCACACCATGAGCTTTAGGAATAGAGGAAATAGATGATTGTTTAAAATACTTTTGTAGGTAGAAGAGAAATTTGAACAGTCTGTAGTTTTACAGTCATAAACTTCCAATGTAAACAACTGGACTTATTTATGGCTGAATTTAGGACCAAACTTCCTCCTATCTATAGAGACATTGTACATACTATAATCATGGGTAAAATCCCTTAAAACTCTAGGCCTTATCTAATGGAAACTAGCATATACAGGAAATAATTATTAAATATTGTATATTATGAACTAGACTGTGTTTTATTCACAAAATCTTGTAGTAAAAGCCCCTATTCACAAACAAACAGGGGAAAATCTGCAAAAATAATGATAAAAATATAAAAACAAAATGGTTAAAAAACCTCACAATGTCACAATCTAGCCAACTAATTATTATTTAAGAAGTATATTGATGCTTATAAACCCAACAAACAATTTTAAAGCTTTGTAACCCAAGTCACTGATAGAAGGTCCTCAGCTGAATAAGAATTACATCACTAAATAAATTTATATCTTCTAGTTTGAACAAAGTCTGGCTAAAAAAACTGGTAGCCTAGCTAAGTTTATATTATTGCTGGAAAATAATTAAATTCCCCTTATTTACAACAGGTCTAGATTCCTCTTAGCCTGGCCAACAGATTCAAAATTTGAAAAATTTGGTAAGAACTTTTTAGCTGAATTAAATTTACAGCTATCAATTATCTCCCCCTAGTTTCAAATTTGATTTAGATTATTCAATTATCTGCTGAATTCATAGACTATATTATCTCCCCTAGTTGCCCAGGCATATCATGTTGAAACCTAGACTGGCCACTAGATCTGAAGGTTTTGATAAAAAAAATGGGCTGTACAATATTCACAGTCAGCATTAAATTATCTCCCCCTGGTTTCAAATTTTGACGAGCCAACAAATCGATTATCTCTTGTTAATTTTAAACTAATTCCACATACCATGTAACATGTTCATTATGTTTAAAAGACTATTTAAAGTACATTTGTTTATTGAATACAATGTTTTTCTTTGCTGCAGGTAAATCAGTAAGAAGAATAAAGATAATGGCTAATTGTGGTTGGTTGTGGTCTATTATCTGGGTGATTATTCTCCTGGTGTTTGGCTGGCCCATAGGACTCATCTGTGCCCTCTTCTACTGCATGCTCAGTCCATTTGCTGCCTGCTGTCATGGCTGTAGTGAACTTGTCAACTTACTGGACAGAGGCGTAAAACTTCCGATGACTTGTGCTCAAAACATGGTTGCTGGAAAGTCCATGTGTTAATCCTAGCCAAGCTTCTGTTGGTAGACTGATGGGGAGCTCTAAGTGCAATAATTACATTTGTGCAACTTATATATATCCATGGATATTTGAGACAGCTAGGAGATGAGAGAGAGCAGAAATGTATGTGTACTTTTCTTTCAAAGATCTCAGTAAATCCGGAATTCATCTTAACTTTACACATGAAAAATACAAAGAAATAATAAGTGGAAACCAGGAAAAAGGCTTAGAATCAAGGAAACTTGAAGCAAAGAAATTAACAATCATGTTTTGAAATTCGAGACTTTGGTTATGGATCAATAATTGCACATGACTCCTATCAGACAAACTGTTTCATATTTACATATTTACTTGTGTATTTTACGCAGAGGGTGCATGCTACCTCACTATGTATCGGCTTTCAATCCATACTTGTCACTTAGCATTATGACATTCTAGTTTAGTTGTGTATGAAATGTATGTTTAACCTAGTACTTATCTCGGCTGGACTAAAAAGCTTCGGAAAGTCCTAATACTACATAAGATTATATGTTATAAGACAAAACTTGTACATTATACATGTACAATGTATATTAGAAAGCAAAGGGTTGTCAGAATACTTGCCAGCCAAACAGAATCACCATTTTGTATGAGATAATACCCCAGGAGCCACATGTATTCTATGATACTAAAGGCTATAGATTGAACAAGGTACCACCATGGTGGCTAAAGGGATTACCAGTAAACCCCTGATCACAGGGGCAGGAGATTTTAGGGAGATCATAGTGTAACAAAAAAAATCTATGTCACATTCCCTTATAAGGCCCTTATCTTTGGGTTGCGGTTTGGAGGTCCACACAAACGGCTTTTTCAGGGAATGTCAGCTTTCTTCCTTCACCAAATCCTGATTTGACCATATTTATTACCAGTACTATTAGGACATAAAACACAAACAAACAAAAAACCATCAAATTACGTATATCATTGTTTTCAATCTGAAATCCAAAATAGTTGCCTAAGTGACGTTATCGTTTTATGTCTTCCATCTGTGTGATTATCAAAATTAACTTTAAGCTTGCACAATTATTTCTAGGTCTGCTGCAAGGATCCAGGATAACTTTAGCGTAAAAATGCTTACTTTCGCTAGCTATGCTTTAATCAGATACTGCATATAGATGTATCATTAGTTAAACAGAATGAATAACTGGAATTCAAGATGGCTGCCATAGATCTATGATTAATTTGATTGAAACTTTAAAAATTATCCTGCTTTAGAGCCAATTAAATGCTTTAAAGTGACCAATCGAGAGTTACGATGGTACTATAGTTGTTATACAACTTTGGCGGGGCTAAAATGACCGGTCGTTAGCCACATTAAACTGGTGGTCCTTATGTACAGTGTCATTATATAGTAAAAACGAACGGGGAGTCCACATACTGGTCATTATAGACAGGTGGTCGTTATAGACAGGTGGTCATTAAAGCGGGTTTGACTGTACATGTATTTAGTAAAGTGGTCTGTGTGTGGATAATGAAAATGATAAACTGTATCAGTATGATGCTTCACACACACACACGCACAAAAAAAATGAATGAAATGCTGAATTTTAATGTTTTAAAAATGTCATAAATCATTATTTAATGTTAAATATTTTGATGAGATCTTATAATTACATGTTTATTAATACTCAAGTGTAAATGACATTGGTGTACCATTATGACTTAAATGTATGATTATGTAGTAATTTTATTTCATCTTTTCTTTGAGATCTGAGATGTTTAAAGATGCTCCACCGCCGACAGAGCATAAATGATATTCATCATTTGAACAATAATTGGTGTTTAATCATGTATATATATGCCAAATTAACACAAAAAATAACATAGAATATTTTTTTTCGCCTTTGGTGCATGCGCAATCATTCCTTCATTCTATATAGGATATAGTGTCATCGAATTTTTTCGGGATGCAATTAATTATTTTTCATATTTTTAACTTGAAGTAAAATAAGAAGCTTAAACTTTTCAATGGTGGTAATGATGTAAAGTAAGTAACTTTTGTAACTGAAGAAAAATACTAAATCGTCTACTCCTGTTTTTGATAGTGAAAAAATACCATTTGTCAGCGGTGGAGCATCTTTAAGTCATCACAAGGAGTGAAATGTCCATCACAAAACTGTGTTCACAATTTAACACGAGTCTACCATTTAGTGATGGATGCTGTATTAATTGTTCTTTGTCTGACGTGATTTGTTTTATCCTATCTCTTGATTTTCATCTTACAATTTTTTTTAAATCTCTTTCAATCTTGGTGTTTACTTTTGAAGTATTTACTGTTGAAAACTTTCCTTGTATTTTTTACATAACAATGTACATTTATCGCCTTCATGGTTCAGAAACTTACATTGTATAATATTGTATCAAAAATCAGACTTATCTGCAGTTACTTAATTACATATACCCCGGTACTGGGCATATTTTTAAACTAAATGCACTAGGTAGGTGACAGAGATTTTTCCTCTATAAAAGTTTGTTCACATTGCACAAGTTATAAATACCGTACATGTAGATGCCTTTTTGCAGGGAAACTGATGGTATCAAGCCAATATTTTAATTGCCTTACTAAAGTAGTTCAGATGTTTCAGAATTTGTCATGCTTTTCTACAGAGAATAGTCTACTTTTGGTTGATCTAACACCTATTAATGATTTTGACGTCTGTGTGACTAGATGTCGGATGTAGTATGTACAACAAACTTGCCATATAATGTATTCCAGATTGTATGTTTTGACAACTTGATTTGTTTAAGGTTGTAGTTTAAATATATATATATATATACATGTTATATATTAACCATAAATGCTTATGTGAGAATGTATGGAATTTTTCAATATTTAGATATTTTTGTTATGATATATATATAGCTATTTTACTGGTAAACGTTAATAGTATTCTAGATATATGTATATAAATACCTCTCTGTCCTGTGCCTTTCATTGGTAAAGCTCTATGCTAGTAAAGTAAAGCTACCAGATCCATCATAAACTCTTATATAATAAATATTTTTTGGAAAACATTATTAATAAATCACCATCTCTGAAAATTTGTAACATTTAAATTGTCTCCCCTTTGATAAGATTTACCATAAATGACAATGAAGATTTACCTGTTATTTGGATCATCAGTACATATGTAACCCAACATATTATTGTGGAAATTAATTTTTGCATTCACATTTTTCATACGAATTCTACTGTACCTGTACATTTGTGCTTAGAACATTTTAATAGTTTCTAACACTCCCGAAATATACGGAATTATTTACATGTGAAAGCTAATTGGTTTCCAGTTTATACTTACAACGATCATCAACATCAAGGACGGCTTTAGCATTGGCTGGTCATACTGGTGGAGCTTTATTTTACTATCTTAAAGCTTGAACTTCAGCTCTTTTAGTGGTATAGTTTACCAGGCTTCTGAAACCACACAACTTGTCCAAGTCTTGTGATGAAAATCTACCATCAAGTGCTTTTACAATAGAAAGTAATAAAGTTATAATTTTGCATAATAATAGTTATATTGTCATGCATGCAAAGCTATTCAAGGATGAAAAGGGCAATTCTATGTTTTCTGTTTAACATAATTTTTTTGTCATAATAAAGATAATACTGAATTTAGTAATATGTTTCCTTTTTATTTTCTCATCATTTACAAGAGTACCGGTTCTTCCTTTTGGAGAACAAGATATCCCCGAGTGACACATGAAGCTGTCCATACATGGTCTAATTTGGTGAAATTAGTTCAGGATCCTTTAAGTAACAGCCATCTTGATCTTGTCAACACCCTCAAGCATGTATGGCACACTCAGTACTACTTTTTATTATCCCCCGCCCAACGAAGTTGGCAGGGGATATACAAATGGGTTCCGTCCGTCCGTCTGTCTGTCCGTCCGTACGAATGGTTTCCGGAGCATAACTCTAAAACCAGTAGAGATATTTCCACGAAACTTCATACACACATTGGTCTTATGGTCTAGTAGTGCCTTTTGCTATTTTTAGGTTTTCATTTTTTGTATTTTTCTGTAACCATGGAAACATTGCTGAAAATGGCAGATTTTTGTGTAAGAATCGTTTCCGGAGCACAACTCTAAAACCAGAAGAGATATTTCCATGAAACTTCATAGACACATTGGTTTTATTGTCTAGTAGTGCCTTTTGCTATTTTAAGGTTTTCACTTTTGTACTTTTTTCTGTAACCATGGAAACATTGCTGAAAATGGCAGATTTTTGTGTAAGAATCGTTTCCGGAGCACAACTCTAAAACCAGAAGAAATATTTCCATGAAACTTCATAGACACATTGTTCTTATGGTCTAGTAGTGCCTTTTGATAATTTTAGGTTTTCATTCTTTGTATTTTTCTGTAACCATGGAAACATTGCTGAAAATATCATTTTTTTACCAGGTTCGTTTCCGCAGCATAACTGGAAAACCGGTTGAGATATATGCACGGAACTCCATAGGCACATTAGTCTTATGGTCTAGTAGTGCCTTTTGCTATTTTAAGGTTTTCACTTTTTGTACTTTTTTCTGTAACCATGGAAACATTGCTGAAAATGGCAGATTTTTGTGTAAGAATCGTTTCCGGAGCACAACTCTAAAACCAGCAGAGATATTTCCATGAAACTTCATAGACACATTGTTCTTATGGTCTAGTAGCGCCTTTTGCTATTTTTAGGTTTTCACTTTTTGTGCTTTTTTCCGTAAACATAGAAACATCGCTGAAAATATCATATTTTTGTAGCAGGTTCATTTCTGGAGCATAACTCTAAAACCAGCAGAGATATTTCCACGAAACTTCATAGACACATCCTTTTCATGGTCTAGTAGTACCTTTTGCTATTTTTAGATTTTCATTTTTTGCACTTTTTCCGTTACCATGGAAACATTGCTGAAAATATCATGGTAAATGGTAAATATTACTTTGCAAAACTCCACCCATTTTTGTGTATATAGTCTAATATAAATGTCAAGGCTGTATACCTGATTCAACAATTGCAGCCCCGCTCTACTTGAATTATACTCCATCTTTCTTTAGCTCAACTTCCTTTTTCCTGGTTTTTTTTCATACACATAAGTCTCCACAATCAAACTTACTTCAGCTTTGATATCTCCATTGGCGGGGGATCTGAATGACTATGTCCTTGTTTCTTTTTATTTTCCTTTAAAATTTACTATTTGTGAATACACTGATTTTTTTCACTACAAGGTCAATGTCTAATTGTTAAACTTAGTACAGTATCCTAAGGACAGTAATAGTCATCTTATCTCGACACTCTGAATGATATATAGAATACTTGGTACTAATGCACTTGAATGTCATGGAATTTTCACAATTTTGGTTGTCACAATCTAGTCTTCCAGGCATGCCTTGAAATACAAACTTCGCTACAAACAGTCATTCAGATGGGATAATTCTGTAGCAGGTTTTTTAAATGTAAATAGTGATATGGTCGCCTTCTAGCTTTGCGCTAGAGGGAATTTCCCTTTAACTCAGTCGGTAGAGCTGCAGACCAGCAAGTCAGGGTTGAAGGTTCAAGCCAGGTTGGTAGCACACTACTCTTACCCTGTTACATTTTGGTGCTGTAGACCACTACAGTGCAAGCTAAAGGAGATTAAGAGGCTTCGTTGGAGATAGAACCTGGGTTGACTTCTATTCGGGGGCGAACATTTAGCTCAGTTGGCCTAGCCCAGCTGGTGGTATACTACTTTCACCCTATTATACTCCTGTAAATCCAAAGATAAAGGAATATGATAAGTTCTATATTTTACATATACCATGTATGTATTCCTGAAAGGTATTGCCCTGGCAGGTTATACCATTACTTTTGTCTGAATAGTTGACAGAGACATTAAGTTTTACTAAAGACTTCTTCTGAGAAGTTGTTTACTCCTTTGGCCCCGTCCCTCAGGCCCCAGGGTATAAAAAGAAGAGATCAAAATATGATTTATAAAAGCAATTACGTTTATTGTACATACAAGATAAATACAATATACATGTATAACTGATTCTTCAATGTTGATGATTTACAAGAAACAAAATGAGTGCAAACATGGAAAATGAATGAACATCCTGCAGAAAGGGATTTTTACGAAGCATATTTGGCCCTTCTTAACAGCAGCTTTCATTTCACTCAAAACGAGGGAAAAATTATTTTACGAAAACAAATATTACTCTGCAATACAATGTACTATCAATCATAATAAAATCTATTACAGGTGCCAATTCAGAGAGATTTTTTTCCACAAAACATGGCCAAGGTATTTGGAGATCATTTAAGTTTTATTGAAATTTAACATGTAAATATATTGACTATATATTGGTACAAATCATTTACATATAACTATGTATTGGTGATTAAGGACCATATTAAAACTATATAATTATCCTTTGGTAGTTTATGTGGAATTATATAAGTTTATAAATATATAACTTGTCTTTGATCTTATATGCTAGCTAAATTACTTTCACCTTCCAAGTAGTTACTGCAAACATACAAATTTAAGCTGTGATCTAGTTTTAACTCTTTCTGCATTATAAGAAAAACAGTAAAATATTTAATTTACCCATTCTATATTATATTATCTCTATAGCACATGTATTGGATGAATTAATTGATATGCTACCCTGGTAACACTTTCAAACTCAGCGCTGCACAAAGATCTCTGTGCACTGAAAATATAGACAGTTTGGTGGTAAGAAACATCTGGTAACATTTATTTGGACATCCAAATGTTTGAAAATTTAAAAGGGTGGGGAATTATCAAAACTCAATAAGCAAACTTGAAAACTTTGATTAGGTTAATTACCATGAAATAAACAAAATTAATTCTTCAATTCAACTGTTTTTTTTTTGGAAACAATGTATTGAAAAATTTCTATGAAATCCTTAAATCATATTATAGATGGTTGGCTTGTGATTACAACAACAGAAAAAAGAGAAGAAAATTGCACTTCCACGCAGGCACATTTAGGATCAACTTCCATGCAAAATTCTGATAATGACAAAATATTTCTGCTTATCTTCTAAAAAAACATTGTGTTACAAAATGAAGCACAGATCTATGACACCTAATGGGAGATCCATAGTGTATCAGAAATTGCCTGCAATTTTGATTTATTGGATGATCCAAAATGGAACACGATTGAACTGTTAGTGGAAGAACTGTGATTAACATATCTTCAGTAATTAACATGGAACAATGGAAAACATGTATAGCAATCACACGAGCTTCACATTATATCCACAAAAAGTTTAATGCTGATATTTTCAATATACCGGGTACCTACCACTAATGACAATGTCACTAACTGAATTTCAAAATCAAAATCATTACTTTATTTGTCATTTTGTTGAATAGAAAATTGTATCAATTGAGCAAGAAATGAATCAAATGTGGAAAGAAAAATATTTCACTGGCAACACACAATCACTTGCCACTTTTGATTTATTATAAAATCTTAATTTATTATGCATCTCTATCAGTTTCTTCTATAAACCTAATTAAGTATAGCTAAATTTGTTTGTTAATCTCTCTTCTAAATTGTTATATGCTACTGATATAGGCACAGGTTAAGAGGTAGGTTATTTTTTTTAAACTTAGAATGAAATAAAATTAATAAAATTAATCAGAAATTAAGAAAAAACAATATTGATTTTGCTAAGATGGAAGAACAGTCCAATTTAGCTGATTATTCATTGTCTCTAATCCATCAACATAATTCCAAGCCGTCTATTTTAAATAAGACAATGTTTTAATAGTTGTGTTTTTTGCTAAATCAGATTCTTATTAAGTGTTCAATAATGGTTTTTGTGTTCGATACAGTGGCCGACATGAGATTAATTGATTGCATAATACATATAATAACAATATGTAAGGTTATTCTCATAGTGTTTGTATTTGTTAACAATTGTTATAACATTTTTGTATTAAAATTCTATTATGCAGTAATTACTGTAGAAAGTGGAGTGTTAAGAGATTTACAGGGTAATTCAGTATGAGTTTAGATAAAATAATATACAGTACAAGGAGACATTGATGGTTTTTTTTGTATGTAATTGATTTATCAGACTTTTTTGTTCATCAGCACTTATTAATGAACACACCATCAGTGCACACCACTATCACAAGATAAAATGAGAAATAGAAACAAAATCTATGATTTTAGCTGAATGAGCGAGGCAGCTTTTAATGGCACAGACACATGATTTGTTTTCTTTTACAAAATGATTCAGCAAACGTTTGAATATCTATACCTGAATCAGCAATAACACATTGTCTTAAAGACTAAAGTTTATAAACACAAAGATGAACTCCCCAAAACTTATGAATTCTAGTTGTAAGAAAGAGTATGAAATTGATGTAATTCTCAGTGAGCTTCTTAGAATCATGGGCTACCATAGGAGGAAATGACCATGCAGCCCAATGTCCTGAGTATGCATAAGATTCTGGCCATACTGATATATCAACATAGGGACACCTATTGCCAACTAAAAGTCCAGAAATCAGTATTATAGATACTGTATAAGGTATTTATGGGCCTTGGATTAGCATTCTATCAAGTTCTTGTGCCACCAGTACCAAACATATTCTTTGAAGTTCACAATAGGTACAACATGGCACCAAAAAGATAAATCTTAAAATTATAAAAATCTTTTCTATGATAAATCTACTTTGGCATTAAATGATGAATTTGGTCAGCTCTAACCTAAATGGGCTTACAAACAGATGATAAAAAGTCTACAATAATCTATAACTACAATGTACATGATTTAAAGCCCACATTAGCACTTCGTATGGATTTCTGTACAAAAAATGTCAGGAAATATGAAATACAAGCAAAGTAATTTCTATATATCTATCTACAGAAATTGAGAAAGGGAATTAAAATAATATCTTCAAACATTTCTTTATATAAGCAGCTGTTCCACTTTGTAGTATAACAGTACAATGCATTTGCATGTGGAGACCATGTGTTTCTCTGATGGTTTCAGCATATCAGTCATGCAGTGAAGATTTAAAGATTAGAACATTCTGTATTTAATTATGATAAGCATTTATAGTGACTTTTTTTTCTTTACTATAGACAGCTTTGGCCACATTTAATATCTTTATTCATTCTTACTTCATTGAAGATCATGTAACTGCATGCTAAAACTTTTTTCTGTACTAATGTTTTCAAATTCTCCAATTCTGAGATCAGCAACGGTATTGAGCAATCAAGCAGGCTATAGTTCCGTATCTGGGACATATCTAAGTGGAATGTGGAGTCTGTCTTATAGAAAACAGACATCCATCCACTTTATCTAAACCATACAGTTTGACTGATCAGAGCAAAAATTCCTTCAACTATCAACTGATTCTATAGGTAGAAATCAACATAGGTTAGACCTGAGCATCTGAAAGGATTTTGGCGTTATGTATATATCAAGACCAGACCCATAACATTATAAAGTTGTAATAACGTGAGCTTTCTAACTACTTCCAAACAAGAAGCACCGGATAGAACTTCTCATGTCATGGTGTCAATGATTATCTCCCTTTAAATGTCATTCTTCTATTATATCACTGCTCCATTCCTTTAGTATAAAATCTACATGAACACAACAACTCACTCCTCCTTGATTACTCAGATTGCACTTTTCCATTGTCTTACTAATTATCCATTCTAAATGAACATACAACAATCAAACATGAATTAACCCCCTTTGTATTGATTATCTCCCCTCCCATGACATTGGTACAGAAATCACGGGGAGGATATATGTAAACTATAGTGTTATTTATGACCCACTGTTTTCAATATCTTTGTCTACAAAACATGTACAAAACATTTTACTAAACTCTAGTGTAGTTAGGCAAGGGAGATGACCAGTGATCATGTTTAGTTCTGACTGACATTAACAGACACAAAAAAAAACATGTTTTATAAATATTGAGATATAATATTCCTGTATCGACAGTAGTTTGTGTGGGCGGGACTGACCCCTCCCAGTGACTGGTCTCTAATTAACATAACAAATAAACACATCAACAAAACATCTTATAAATATCAAATCAAAATATTCATCAAGTTAGTGTACTAGATTTTGTTTTCAAGGTAAAAAAAAAAATCATTTGTCCCTCATCAGTTAATACTTAGAATAGCAGTTAACATGAAAGTGATGGTCCTATGTATATGTGACAATAAACCTGACCATGTGACAAAATTCAGGTCATGTGACAATGATCCTGAGCATGTGACATATTTCAGATCATGTAATATCAAACCTGATCATATGTGACACATTTAAGATCATGTGACAATAAGCCAAATCATGTGACAAGACAAGTCTGATTTAGTAATAATAACATATGTGATGATAATTATAATAATAATGTTAAAAAAAATTTTGGCTCATTTTCTCATCTACTCTCCATAAATTTCTTCTCTACATTTCACTAAACCACTCATTCCTCTCTCATACTTTCATAATTATATTTTCAAAGAAATGTGACTCAAGGAATTAGAAATAAGAATTGATTAGTGGCCAATTTAAACAATATCTAATAAATGTTGATCTGTCATCATTTATAATTTGATTACACTATACACATTTTTACATTGAGATACATTCGCCTACAAACAGGCTACAAGTTGTTTACACCGATATTGCCAAATTATTGTAAAATCCAAGACTGACTATAAAAGCTGATTACTGAACAGATCCTGCATCTATCTGTTCTAGCTTCAGCAAAAACTTAACTAATTCACCCCTATAGACATATTTAGACTCTTCCAGTTCAACGACTGGAACATTCCACTATGAAAGTCCAAAGGTAAATGTGTTAAAGGCTTATTTCTTGAATATTTTTATGACCTTGGCTAAATAGGAATTTGTTATATTAGATTTTAACTTGCTAGATTATTCTGGTCAAAAGTTGTTTCCTGTTACGATATGACCAGATGTGTATACCTGTCCAATCCAAGACTGACCCAGTCATTTGCTCCGAAACTAACAAACTGTAGCAGTTGTTACTGTTGGAATAGATGCCACATTCTGTCCAAGTTATAAATCTAACACAAGAGGAAAACAAAGCCTCTCCATCACCTGTTAGCACTGATCACAGCAGTGACATTAAAGCCTCAAGCTTTCAGGGTATACTGGTTACACAATGATTTTTGGTCTGCAGAAAAGGTCTGCTGGGCCTGTAAACATCTTGTGTTGATGCTGCACCAAAGAGGTGACTCCTAATTCAGAGTATGCAGTCCATAGTTCACACACACCAGCTAAACAGCTATCACACTACGCTTTATCTATGGCCCAACTCTTGTCGAATTGCTGCAACAAAAACATTGAAACAAACATCACCTAACCATAAAATGATTCACTTGATAAGTAAAATGAAAACAACTAAAAGAATTTAATCTGTTAACAAAGAAGCCCTTCGTTAATACAGTTCCTAGTAAATATCTTTAGTTGTTTTTTTAACAAGAGTTATCTGATCTTTGGAGGACATGTGACTTTGATTTTTATGGCATTAGTATGTTGCTTGAAAAAATATGAATTACTTCAAAAACTTTGTGATGTCATTCTGAAAATGATATACCAATCAAAACATACTCCGAAGAGCAGACATATATATATATCATCCTTAAATAATTCCTTTTCAAAATAAATATTCAACCCAATAAAAGTTCCCCCATCCCTATAAGTTCACCTCCCCCTTTTATAGGCCTAAATATCACTTACCTCTCATTACTTAATTTAGGTACAAAGATATCCCATACCTTTGTTTGACGTATAAAACAACTTCGAGCCTTTTATAATATTTCTATTTATTATAACAATCATAATTAATTATAGAATAAGAATAATTATAAAATTAATAAAAAATTTAATGATTTAAGATTATCAAGAGATATATTTCCTCTCACCGTCTATAATTTCTAGTTTGACTTTTTGCATTTCATTCCTCATCTCAGTAAGGATTTCTTGTTTGAGTGACTCTAGATCTGAACTGCTTGGTCCGTTAGAAACCCCCGTCGTGTCCTGGCCAGGTAAAGAATTTATTCTCCTACAGAGAAAAAAGTGCAGACTTGTTGGTCTTCAGTATACTGATACAGTGTTACAGAAAACAGAATTATACATTTTTTTTCCGTTCCTCAAAATGTGAAATATGTCTTTGAATCTGATATGTCATTCTGATTTCTCAAAACAAACATGAAATTTTAGACAAATTCTACTTACCTTATATTATTTTTATATTTGCAAACTTATCCCATGATTATTTAAATTTTGTAGACTCTATCTTCATCAGAATTAAATAGAAATCACTAATGTAGAGTTTTCATTCATTTGTATCTAAGTACATGTATCACATATGAACATTTTTGCTATAGTTTTATGCCAGGATCATTCCCTTAAAATATCACAATATTAATGTCATTTAAACAAACGAAGTTCAAAAATTCAAAATTCTACCTACTGACTTCAAATCGTAGCAAAATACTAAAATCATTTCACCATCAGAAATCATTTTTACTTAAATTTTACAAAAAAAATATCTTTTTACAATTTTGTACGATAGATCAAAGAAGCTATGATTTTAGAGCAAATAAATGACACCTTCCCAAAGTTGAAAAAAAATCATAAAATTAAAATTTCATTTAAAAAATATTCCTTTCCAAGTGACAAAATTTCTTACAAAAAAAAAAAGAAATAAAATTAATTCCTGACCCAGTGTAAGAAATATTTACTCTTTGATGGCAATATTTACAAGACTCATAGGTTAATCGAAGTTTAGAGATAGTATTGCTAAATTTGACAAGACAGATCATCTAAACACTTTCATGCTACATTGAGGTTAAGATCACTGAGATAAATGGCAGATATATCATGACTTTAGAGGAGAACAGAGAAACTAACATATCTGAAGCTAATAAAATGACAAATACATTTTTGAGTTGAGAATTATCAATATTAACAAGAAATATGACTTGAGTTGAGGTCTGGTTCTTTACACAACAGTATATGTGATAGAGTCACCATACAATGACATGCATCAGTAGATAACAGAAGTATATCGCTGTACCTGTCAGTTTTTGTCAAATATGAAGGCTTCCTACAGCGAAAAAATTAATACTTTATGAATAAAGATTTGTTTTAATTATGTGCAGCTAATACACTTATTTAACTATTATTTATCAGGGCTTTTTTCATTAAGTATTTTGGTTTTCTGGGGGAATTGCAAAAAAAAAGTTTCCAATAGAAAAATAAATAGAAATAGATATTTATTACAATTTTTTTTTTATTAAGAAGTTACTGACTGTTTATCATTGAAATACCAAAGATCCTGATCCTGAACAGTACCATAGAGAATAGTACCATGCAAAAATATACCTTGGGAAAGAGGGTTCTGGACTTTGATGGGGATGGGATCTAGATGAAATAAAATATCAAAACATTTTGATACCTAACAAATCAAGTAACATTACATATACATTCACCTCTAAAACAAATAGTGAAAATTCAGATGTTCGTTCTTACATACCTTAGAATCCTACCCTTCAGCTAACCACTATTATTTCAAATTCAAAATTTTCTCTTATTTATTTCGTTTGAAACTTATTCCCAAGGGAGGTAACTCTTACTTACTTTCTACCAAGCTGTGGTGAATCTGATCCATTTGATAGTGCCTTCCCATTGGATGCTTTTGTTGGTGGCGGTCGATTACTGGAGACGGGTCCTGAGGGTGGAGTTTGGTTACCAGGGTCCTATCAAAAAATCGAAAGAACAAAATTTTCATTTTGATTAGGACCAAATTGGCATTTGGTGTTGAATAATGAAGAACATCGGGTAATCATTTTTATTTTTCTTGGCAAAATGATTTCATTACGATACATTATAAATATTTTTTTTTTTATTTGCGTTTTCTAAACTGGCAATCAAATCTGCAAAAAAACACTCCTAAAATCTTGTTCACCAAAGTCTCTAATTTTGAAATTGGGTTCATGAAATACTGTATTACTTTTACAAATGCAAATGTTAATCTAGAAGAGAGGCTTTAGCCAAGCTCCTGAAGTCCTTACATTGGATGGTGGTGCTTTAGATTTCTTTAGTCGGTTTTGTAGTTCACTCATGAAGTCACCGCCTCCCCCACTTCCTGATCCTCCGCCACTTCCTCCACCACTACTTCTGTTCTTATCTCCACCACTAGTCCGGTCAGCCTATAACACAGCGTAACAAAAACATAATTACAGAAAACGTATACAATTTATTTGAATTGTTAAATAATGTTTTTTTCCAGTAACAAAGCAATTATTGATTTAGAAATATTTACATAAGCAAATATGTGATGAAAGTGTGTCCATCTGCTAATGACTAAGGGTATACGGGTTACCAAGGTAATAATTATATAAAAACGTTTTGATATACCATATAGCCTTCCCTACAATTTTTAATCGGTGTAGCCTACCCTAAAACATGAAATTGTCATTGATACTTTTGTTTGTAGCTTATACTTTCAGGTTATTTCCTGGATAGAAATTACTCAGAAGTATTTGTAGCTTATGGCATAGTGCTTCCAAAAGTGAACGAAATATAAATCAAATTTGTTTTTATTTGTGGTTTCATAGCAATTACATAACCAACGAGCTTTACCCCAAAAAACACCTTATGTTATACAAAAGGTAACATAATTTAAGTATATGAATACTTCCTTAAATGTATAGTGTTCTTATACGAGTGACTACCTAGTGTATAACGTTACATAGTAATCAAGGAACAGCAGACATGTCCGGAAAAATTTGATGCAGACCACCTATTCTAAAATCTGGTCCGGAGCGACCATCCAGTAATTATTGAGAACTGGAAGTCAGTAGAAATGGCAAGCCTGCTCATTTGATTTAATTAACAAAATCATTACTTTTTTACCCCACAGCAATGTAGAATTAAAATGCATAAAATAATTATGAAAGTAGCTGCCTGAATACTAATAGCAGGAAGTTATGTTTACTTTCAAAATTCCCAATAATGTTCGGTCCGACAAAGTCTTGTTTGGTCCGGCTTTTTTTCAACTTTCGCGATGTCTGGAACAGACATGACAATATGTTAAAATCATGTATGTAAAATGTTCCCTATATACTGGTGAATAGCATCAAAGTAGATTCTTTACTTACACTTTCTACTGATTTCATCTTCTTTTGTTGAGCCTGTAGAGCTGCGGCTAGACCTCCGCCTCCCCCTGAGGATATACCAGGACCTCCTCCACCTCCTACTGGGGGTGGTGGCGGCGGGGCTGGAGGTCCACCGGGTGGTGCTGGTGGTCCTCCAACAGATGGCGGTGCTGGTGGAGCTGGAGCTGGAGGGGCAGGTGGTGCTGCAGGGGCCGCTGGGGGTGCTGGAGGAGCAGGAGGGGCAGCAGGGGCTGCTGGGGCTGGAGGAGGGGCAGGTGGTGCTGGGGCCTGTGGAGCACTAGGGGGTTTAGGGGCTTGTGGGGGTTGTTGTGGTTGCACTTGTTGAGAATCATAATGGCTGAAATCTCTGGGTGCTGAAATCAGAGGAAAGAAACAATAGTACACATACACCAGAATTTTAAAGTACCACACATACAGCTGTTATACCTGTAATTTATTTAAGCTTTTTGTGCAATACTTCTGTTTAAATATTTAATCTTTATTAGGATACACAAGAAAAAGTGATGAAGTAATTATTATATCCTATTTGTAGTAAAAATCAAAGCATCAATATTCAATTATGGACAAAGAAAGAAATTTGCTGATCGCCTGACAATTTATAGTAACGCCTTGTGCTCGCACACATGTACCTTATTCAATGTCAGAACAAGCATCGTAGCATACATAATATAAAATGTAAGTCCCATGCTGTTTGATTGACAGCTGGCGATCCATCAATGATAGAAGGAGTACACTAATTGTATAGAAAATCAACATTTTGTTACCATGACTTACCTCCCCCTGATGGATGTCTAACATGACCACCAGCAGAGTGTCTGTAAAAGAAACAAAGTACCTCACATTATTGTCTTGGACTTACGACCTTATTTACGATAACAGTTAATTCACATATTTTATGGATGATTGCAAATTGAGAAAATTATGTTTCAAACATAGCTATAGTCAAACCAGAAAACTGATGAATTGCACTAATCAAACTACTTTCATTTACGATTACAGTTAATTCACATAGTTTACAGAAGATTGGAAATCAGAAAATAATAACTCAATCATAGCTTTAGTTAAACCAGAAGATTCTAAAATCTAAATCATGAAATTAAATTGGAGTGTAAAAGATTTATGGAAAGAAAATGCAAAATTAAGTCAATGTGAAAAATAGTGGTTTACAGAATCCTTCTCCCTTTGGGATGTCAATCTGAAGGGCAGGATTCTGACAAACCATTGTCTAGTATCTAACAACTTTACCTTGGCCAAGGCACTACCTTTCCGAAACAGATTGAATTTTTTCAAATTGGAATGTAAAACGAGATTAATAATTTTGTAGAGTGGCAAAAGTTATTAGCTTATCGTTAATACTACACCTGTCATCACCTTCTGAACAATTAAATTTGAATAATCTTAGGCCATCGATATACATTTCCTCATGTTATTAATGTTTTTAAGAAACTTAATTTTTTTGTTTCGGAAAGGTAGTGGGCATTTAAGCACAATGCAAATGAAACTTGGATACATTTTTGTTTATACATGTATGACTGAGGAAGACTGCCATACCTGTGGTCGGGTCCGTTTGGGTTGGCAATGTTTGGTTGGTTGTAGATTTGCTGAGCTGGAGGTGCAGGGGGAACTTGTCCTCCTGTCAAATAAAACCACGGCATTACTTAGCATGTATAGTAAAATCTGTGTTAGCAACAACCTCTGTATAAAGACCACCTACTTAACAAGATCACTTTACTTGGGATTCAAAGGGTCACTTTTCTGTGTATTAAAACCACTAAGCTGTAAAGATTACACTCTCTTTATCCCTTTACGGTAATATAGATTAGTTTGACAGTACAGCATCTAGATAAGTTTTACAGTAAAACATATCTTACTGACATATATAGCTTGACAGTTATATAGACAAAATAACCTACTGATTTAAAAATCATCCTTTCAAGTCATATGTTGAGTTTGTTTGTTTCAATATGTCTGGGTATAGTTGGTATCTTCTTTCCTTCATTTTATATTGAAATTTTTTTTGATGGCTATCGTTTGAGCCAGCAACTTCTACACTTTTGCACTTAAAGATAAATATGCCCCATAAATGGTTATTTATATGAGAGGACAGCATGTATATCAATCATGATTCCTTTTTTCTTTAGTTTGATGTTTGACCTTTGGAAAACACTATGACATTTAACTTTATTTTCTTTTTTAGAAAGAGATCTAAAACATGTAGATTTAAAATTAGATAACAAGTAAATAAACAAAGAACAATGCAGTAACAGCAATAACAGCAATAAATGCTAAAATCAAAAATCAATAAAGAAATGGGAAAGAAAATTTATGTCTGATTTTATACCCACGAAAAGCCTAGTGAACAACCAAATTACATAATACTTGCAAACATAGGATACAGTTTAACATCGTTACAATTCGGTTATATAGAAAAGCAATATAAATTGATAGGTTTGTAAACAAACCTGTCTGTTTGATTACGTTTTAAATCTGCTTTCTGAAGTTAGGTGTTTTAATGGTGTATCATGTTTGGTTTTACTGAATTTGATCTAATAAGCACCCATACATAGCACACAAATCATTGGGAAAAATAGGACTAGCATTTCACAGCATTATTACACAAAGTAAGCAATAAATCAAATAAAGAAACTTGCATGGTTTTCATATTTTCATTGCATTTAATTTGAGGCAAAGTGAAATTGGGGCTTCAAAAAGAGGTGAAGCACTAATAGGGATGGATGCTAATATTTACACAATTTAAATAAATGTTGACCAAGTCCTTCTTGATAGATTTTTTAGATTAAAGTATGAGAAAACCCCATTTTAAACCACCGTTGCTAAACAAAAATGTACATAAATTAAGAAGCATTACAGTGATTAGATATGGCTTCAGGAAGCTAAAGTGAATCAGGTCATAAAGTGGTAACAAAATGACAAATCCATTGTAAGTACATAAGTGTTGGGCATGGCTTATTATGTAATTACTAACTGATATTGTAAAATCTTATCACGAGATCAACTCGCGGAAGAAAAACAATGTGAAAACTGCCATTTCAGAAATATCAACATTGTGTTAATGTGCATTCTATCAATTATTAACAGGCACTTTCCCTAAATCACAGCCATTGCTATTGAAGGACACACAGAACAGTATATATGTACACAATATGGTAATATTTGATAAAACAATACCAGATTAATCATTACCAGATAACGTCTTCCTCAGAGTTTGAAATCCCTTGGAGATTTTTTTCATTGTCTGTCGTTGGAATGGATGATAAAGTTTACTGTAATTACGACAACTTTAGATGTATATCTGTTGCTGTGAGTAATGATAGCCGTGGATTTGTTTCCTGACATATGCCTTCCTGCCATATACATATCCTTTATAGACAAATTTCAAATCAACATTGGTTTCAAGACGGATTGTTTGTTAGCTTAAGATTTGTAAAAGTACTACTATTACAGAAAATGTTTTGTGTTTTTCTTTCAAGAAGAAACATAATTTTTCATAAATATTCAATTGCAACTTAAATCATTTATTAATTTGGTTGAAATTTTACTATTTAAGCATTTTTTGTTGTGATTTTATATTTTCCACAGGTGTTAGCCCATATCAAGATCTACATGTATTTAAAAATGAATGCCCTATTGGCCCAAACCATTTTTCTACGTATAGTGAACTGAAAATATAACTAATTTACGTGGCTGGTTGGGCAGCTGCAGTCTTTGCTTGTATGTATATAGAAGTAATCATTTTAAGTAATTCATCTTCGTACTAGTCAAAATTGAAGATGGGCTATTAAATACATATCTGCTTAAAATACAACATTTACAAAAATATTCAATAGAGTCTGAGAGCCAAGAAACATAAGTGTTCATGAAAACCTGCCTAAGTATCGGATGCAGAAAATAGCTTCCCTCATTAATGTTATGTATTTGAGGTAGGTATAAATATAAAGTTTCCCAGAGAAACATCAAGCTGACCAATATATATATAGATATATGTATGTACATTGGATCTGATAACAATTTACTGATAATGTTTGATTTTCTATACTTAGTAGTATGAAGTGGATCTTTATCTTTACATTATAGCACTTCCTGTTTCAAATTAATTATATAAGATGACCTAATTTATCTCTAACTTATAGGCAAGCATTTCAAAAGATCAATATGGTGTACATATATGTATCCTACTTACAAACCGGATGTGTTTGTGTACCAAACATCTGTTATTAACTCTTTATTAATCGTATAACTAAAGGTAAATTTGCTGAAACATTTTGATGTTATGTAATTGTACATCAGTCAATACATGCGATGAGTTTTTATATTGGGAATTTACACCACATAAACTCTGAAATATACTACAGTTGTCCCTCCATCATAGTGGTCTCTATTATGAGGTAAAATTAACATAACTATAACTATTATGTAGTACATATGTCTCCCAAGCAAACTTTAGCATTGCTCTACTAGTTTATAGTAGGTCATCATTTCTGTCAACATTGAAATAGTGCTCCCATTCTAGTGAAAACAAATGAAGCTTCCATCCGTGGATGGGTGTCTGTGATGAGAGTTACAGCCAGTTAATTTGGTTTAGTCTCTGAAGTAGATTTTTTGTTTATGATGTTCCTGCTCCTGTTACAGGCACTGACCTCCTCACTCCGAGATAAGATGGAAATATCTGGCTCCAGTGAACTAGGTCTATATAACTATAGTGTGAAACCTCATACCAGGTCCATAAACTATCAATCAAGTTCCAATCACCATCCAAAGATTACCTCCCTTCAGAAGCCATCCATCAAATCTGGCTCTGTCAAATTAACAATGGTATCACATGCCTAGCCTAACCTAAACGTTTGGATGTCCCTGGGTTGAAGAAGTTGGCTGATTATAGTGTAATAATCTGGAAGCTGGGTGTACTTATCTCAAATTAGCCTCTAAAATATCAATCAAACCAGACATCATCATGCTTGGTTAGTGCTTTTTCATCCATAAATTTTCAAGTTTGAGGCACACATACCAACAGAGTATACAATTTGTTTTTTTATTTAAAATGTTAAAAGCATCCAATATAACATTCAATTACTGGTTAACTGAAGCATCAGCACTTAAATGATAAATTTTCACTCACAACTTGATAATTATCAAATAAATTTGATTATTAAATGAAGCATATATCATCCTGCTTCATTTTCAAAGCTTATAATTTAACAAATTTCACATCCAAACTCATACACATACTAGTAGTACTACAAATCCCTTTCTGAATATGCATTTGTGCTTGGACATTTATATACATTTTTGTATACATATACAAATGTACATTTTATTAAATAAGGCAAGAAAATGAAAGATGAATAAGTATGCTTTGATCATCTGTAACTAAAAATCCTTGTTTTACTCATTTTCACAAAGATCAGAGACTAATAGATTTGTTCACCCAATTACGAGGTGAGACATGAAAACAAGAGGGATAAGATTGTTTTAAAATGTGTCAAACACAAGCTTAAGGCTTGCCTGCAGGGAAGAAACAAATCAGCATGATGATTATGTAAAAATTTGCAAGAGAAGTGCATCGAGCTGAATATACCTTGATTTAAAGTTTCAAGTGTTGTCATCATAGCCTGGGCAAAACTTTCCGCATCTTCCCGAGAACTGAAGTTTAATCCGTACACCTGTTTGTTGTCTCTCCATTGATGGAATGTTGCTGTGGCTTGATTGTATTTTAATGTTCGTAAAATTGCACAATTTATTACAACCTGCAAAAACAAAAATAATAAACAGTGTAAATAATTAAGAAAATTATAAGGAATACAGCCATGGATAGAAGTAGAACTTATTAAAATTAGGATTTATAATTACAAATTAGCACAATAAAATTTGGTTGATTTTGATAACTATCCTTACACTTGTTTAAAGATTGTCTTGTCATGATAGGACAAGGATGCATGTGATCAAATTAGGTCAATTTCATGGTTTGGGAGTCTGCCACATATTTATGATTTGCAAATTTAAATCTGCTTTCTTTTCATACAAAAACTCTGATAATAATAGCTATACAAATAAATCTATTGTAAGTATGTAAAATTTGTAATTTCAGTGATCATGATAGGTATACAAATAAATCTAGGTATGTTAAATTACTGCACAGGAGTAAATATTCCAATGATAAATGATCTCCCCTTAGTTTTGCCTAAGAAGATCAAAATTAGAAATGTTATATTTTGATTTGATGTTGGGTTTGGGCATATAAAGACAAATGGGCTAGTGTATGTACACTCCTGGTGTGACCACATCCTTCTGAAAGGCTACACCTCTTATATATAGTACAATGTATTAACTGCAGGTCTAATCCAATACATTAAACTACAGGGAAGTGGCAAGTCAAGATTCACACAATATTGTACCATAAACCAGATATCATGTACATTGTCTGTCAAGTCTAGTTAACCCAAATTCTCTGTATCTTCACAAAGGCCAGTACAATGACTTATGTGGTACTTGTGATATTGTGCACATAGCACACCTAAAAAGATTTTAAAGTGCCATTTGCTTTTTAAACTAAAATCTTTGTCTTAAGCTGTGGGTTTTTCTGACAATTATTGTAGTCATGTCTCTGATACTGTACCAGTCTAGCTATAATGTCTATTATATTTGATAGATTGTAGTTCCTGTTTCCGGTTCTAACACTTCCATTTAATGTCCTATTTAACAGTTGGGGTCATAATTTACGGACATGCAGTTTGAGCAGGTAGAGGAAAGTCAGGACACTACAAGAAAAATCATCCACCAACATTCAGTACATCGGGCTACTGCACATGTTTCACAACCTAGAGGTTGAGGACTAGTGGTAAAATGTGGGACGTTCCCCGCCATTTGGCCACTTGTACTACAGGATTTACTTGGTACCTATAGGTTCAGAGCCTGGTATATCCTGTATGTTATGAATGTAAACACACTTCACATCCTTCCGAAGCGACAACAATACACATTAACATACTTACTGTTGTTTGTAACATTTATGTATATATTACTGACTAATTTTACTGAGATATGCTACACTCTCTACTAACAACGAGCTGCCTAATAAAACAGTCTTCTGATGTAGCAACAGTTTGTTGTGTCTACATGCAATGATGGCTATCATCCAGTGGAAGGCTTTACCAACAACTAAACAATGATAGAGGGGCCACAATGTCCGAGTTAAGACAATACTTCTTGTCCTTCACCTCTATGTTGTGTCAAAACCCACTTGGGGCATGTGCAGTTATAATGACCAGGTCCTGACCTGTGGGCTACCTACTTTTTTCTCTGACTTTATTCAACTCATAAACCTGAAATGTCCTTACATGACCCTGGCTTTTATTACTATATTTTTAGGTCATATTAAATATAAATTAGTAAACAGAACTTCTATTTCACTTTATCCATATTACAGTAAAACCTTTTTATAACCAACATGCTAACAGCAAATTCATGGTTATAACATTTTCACTCCCCTTCACAATTCCTATAAGAGGCCTGTAATATGTGTATAACAAACTATGTTTATAACGATGTGGTTTTGTTGGCCCCCTGGGGTTTGTTATAATCATGTTTACTGTATACAATATTAATTTATTTTTAATGCATTGACCACAATAGTCTCTAGCCTGATTTTATAAGGGGGATAATCATGTGTCAGTTTTTCTAATTGTTCCAATATCTAAAGTTGTTTGTAACCAACTTTCTACACCCAGTTTAAGGAAAGTATGATAATAGCAGGCTTAAGGTTTATTCTGAAGCAGTCTCCTTGTAGTAGCTGGTAGCTATATACAGATGACCACATCTAAGCCAGAAGTATCTGGAGCTATATACAGATGACCACATCTAAGCCAGAAGTATCTGGTGACAAAAGTATCTGGTAGCTATATACAGATGACCACATCTAAGCCAGAAGTATCTGGAGCTATATACAGATGACCACATCTAAGCCAGAAGTATCTGGTAGCTATATACAGATGACCACATCTAAGCCAGAAGTATCTGGTAGCTATATACAGATGACCACATCTAAGCCAGAAGTATCTGGTAGCTATATACAGATGACCACATCTAAGCCAGAAGTATCTGGAGCTATATACAGATGACCACATCTAAGCCAGAAGTATCTGGATAGAGTAATGTGTCTAGCATATGCTACTACAGCAGAGGTAAATGTATAGATGTGTGTATATTTGTTTTTTTTAGCTAAGCTTATTCTTGATAAATGGAAACGCCCTTGAAAACTGAAATTGGATCATACACCAGGTAACCAGTAATTCTGGAACATATTACAACATCATTCAACAGCAAGAATGCCACAAATGATAAGGCATCAAGCCATCCTTGAATCTAAAGATTGCCTCTCCCCAGGTTCCAACTTTCCAAATCTTCCCTCCATGGAATTTTAATCTAGAACAAGACTAGATATTACTATCTGGCAGTGCTTAAATATTAGCCTTGGTGTTCAGAGAATTGTCAGTAACTTATAATGAAAAAGGTTTAAGGATTCTTGCTAAACTGAAATAAGCAGCAACAACACTAATACCATCAATCATGTAATATTGTATTAAGGTTTCGATATTCACATTTAAAACAAATCTTGGACAAAGAAGCATGAAATTTCAATCTCAAAATTAATGCTGACAACAGGCATTGGTCTCAGAGATTGTAATTGTCAGCAATGAATGGTTATGATGACCAATGAATCAGTAGCTGTCTTAAGTATCAGTACGTAAGTCAGCAGATCTAGATACTACTGTAAACGTGTATATATTTGCAAGTATTTAATTTCGCGATTTTTATGTGTAAACATTTCACGACATTGCTATTTTTGTGATAGATAGGAGTGCTTTCCTTTTGTAATATAGCTTCATAAAAACACAACATAGAGCGGAAATTTTTCGCTAAAAAGGCATTCACGTAGTTAGTGTTTATTTCCTTCTTGCATAAATGTAAACATTCACAGTATGATAAAGTGTTGTTACCTTCTACAGACTTTCTACCTTACCTGATGGTCCTGTAGTTTACGGCCGACCACTCTGAATGTGTTGTTGACTGTATGTGAATAGATCTGGACTTTGGCAAGACCCTGTGTACCTCCACTTGGAATCCATCTTTTGTTAAGATCATCATAGATCATAACATTAGCCTTAGCTGTCACAACAGCTACCTCACTGCAAGTAAAAGTAAACACATGATAAATAACCAATCCACACAAAAATGTTGTAATGTGCACTGAATTTAACATATCTATAGTTTAATTCCATCTTAGTGAGAATTGTAGTGAATTGAAGACTGCACCTTTACAATCCCTTTCAAGGTAAAGTCTGTCAGTATTGGTTGGTGACAACCTGACAACATACATCAGCACAGTACAGACTGTTTCTCAATTGGCATCAATAGCCCTGAACTATCTGCTGTAGGACTCACTGATAGAGATCAAACTTAACTAAGCTAGTTCACAAATAATGGAGCTTTTATGTTTTGTCAGTCATAAAAGCTCATAGAAACTGATTATTTAATAATAAATCCCTAGAACTTTAGAGTATATATCAGATTGTATGAACCATGAAATATCTTGCCACAACAATCTTTTTATAATAGTATAATTGATACCATCATAAAACTGATATAATGATAGCAATAAACTGCAGTATTTACCTCATCTTGTGTAATCAATGTGCTTGTTTTACCTTCTGCTGTACACACATGTATAACAAAGTTACCTCATCACGTTTGTGACACACAGAAATCATATACAAATGTAGATCTGTATAACGTGCAAAAAATCTATCCTTCTTCCTCAAAATGTAATAACCATGTATAAGCTCATCACACACCAGGAACATTATGTATGTACAATGTGTGAGGGTATACACCTATACAGATTGTAGCTTTATCACACAAGTCATAAACATACATAACATATTATCAGTAAGTAAAAACGAAATGATCAGATCGTTATTTATATGATGATAAACTCAGATAAAAATCAAACAGGGACTCGGGTGTTTATTTTCTCTACCTATGTTCTCTATAAATAGATATGCATGAATATCAACTTGGTTAGTGGGATCCACCCTCTAGACCAGCTATATTATTGTATTCCAAGAGCTTTTTCTTTTCTTCATCAGTATGAATATACACTCATTAGACAGACAAAATCAGTAAAAGGATATACAGTTACGACAGACAGCTTATAAGATATTTTGATGGGAGTGCCAAGTACATATATACTGCCAGATAGAATATCATTCTCCAGTTATAATATTTCTATCAACAAGACGACACACCTTATAATATTGGAATGTAAAGAGAATAACTGATGATGAGTCTAGATCAGTTGAACTCTTTATAAATAGCTGTTCCTTCTGTTTGGTATAATATTGATATAGTGAATCATATGTTTGGCAAAGATTGCATGATGAGTGGCTTGAGTAAGGAGCTAGCTTACAGAACTGTTATATGGTTATTTTAGGATTTAATACTGAATTTCAGAAATTGATAATCTAGATTTTAAAGCTAGTTTCAAAAAGGTTTCACACCTCTTTAGTATTCTACATTTTAACGAAATAATCTCATAACTGAACTATGGTAATTCTAGAACCATGGTTATTCTAGATTCAAACTGTCAAAACATGGATGGATGCCAATTCTGAACTCTGGCGTGAATCAGAACATTTCAGCATCAGTCAGGAGTTCTGTTTGAAATGATGATCACACAGAGCTGGTAAATGTAAGGATATCAATAGGTATATCTAACCACAACATAGTCGTACAAGCTGATAACTCAATCCAGGGATGAAGGATATGAGTATTTTAACACTTTTACTGATATCAATAAATACAAACTATAGATATTCCTACCCTCATCTCATTATCCATTATCCCCCACCCTGACAGGTCTCATCTTCCCCATCTGATACTACACCTGCCACCCCATCTTATAATCTCTCATCTTCCTTACCCATCTTTTTATCGCCCTTCTAACCTTCCATGACTCCCATTGCACCATCTCATCTTTCTTATTCCCTAGGTCACTCTATAATCTTCCTTTGATACCCCCTAAATCCCTCATGCTCAAAAATCTTTCCCCTGGCATTCTTGAGCCCCATACACCTCCCATTACTTCTCTCAGAAAGGCAGTACATGTAAGCAAGTTGCTAAATTAAAAGGATATTTTAAGAAAATTTAATCAATGTTTTAAGAAATATACATAGCTATGTAAAACACTGTTGAATCAAACCTTCACATAATATAACATGTTACTGATTCATTTTACGGTTATATGAGAATGAGAGAGGGTTGCCATGTTTTCACCTCCACTGACAGGTGTGTCTGGCGTGGAGCCAATGTCATAAGGAGTCAGGATCATATAGATAACTTATAAAACAAACACACTGATAAAGTTCAAACTATAAAACTTGTGTTTACATTCCGGGTCAGAGATTCAACATTCTTCAATATAATTAAAATCTACGATCAGTTCTGATAGAACATCCTCATCAGTAATCTACCGACTGATCTGACACAGGGAAATTTTAAGTAGAGATGTAACAAGTTATCTCCCTTGGCCAGTAAGTATAAACATTGTAGCTGTGGCAGTTCTGCTGTAGTATTTACCAAAGTCTAGCCGTCTAGACTGTAAGGTGTAGGAATCCTATGGTATCTACAGCTGCCACAATCATACAAATATTACAATAATCTCCAGTGGAGAGCACCCTCCCTCCTCATCTGTCTGTGTGTGATGTTACAGTGGTACTAGAGTAGTGGCGAAGCACTTCCTGAAAAGCTACCAAATAATCAAAGAATTCAATAATTCCAAACTTCCTGTCAGCCACTTAATGCCTATAATGCTATTTAAATCCCAGTCTCAGGTACCTGTAAGCACTTTTTCTGTCAGGAGTCCTCATAATGTGGTCGTTCTATGGAATTCTAATTCAAGCCATCAACAACGCGAAGTCAGGTCAAATGATGACATTGGTGTAAGACAACACCACGAAGGCTAGGTACACCCAGTCTGTAGTGGCCACAATAGCTCAGGTAAAAAGACACTGCAAGTGTTACGAGGATCTTTCTACTGTCAAAGTCACTAGAGCGTGAAAAATTCCTAATGACAATCCAACCATTACAAGACATCAAGGCCCAGTGACCTGGAGCTACCAGTTGGACTGTCCGACTCTAGGACAGAGGGACACGATTGTTTATATTCTCAATAGTAATCAGTAGTAATCAGTCCTCGGGTAGACAACATACTGTAGGATATCACATCCAAAGTCTGGTAATCTTACTTATACAGCATCCCCTAACTCAAGGCATCATATTTTTCCTATTGCAGTTAAGAACCACTTTAGTTTTAGATATGTTCGAATTTTAATTATTAAATTTTACTAAGTAGAACATATAAATTCATAAAAATTTACATACAAGTGAATTTTCCCCCTAAAGCTGACAATTTTGTATAATATTTACTGATGACAGCTGGAACAGTTTATTTTATACATCACCATATAATACAAATGACAACCTAAATAATTCAAGCATTGTCAACTTCACCTACAATTTTCTTTAGTAAACTTGGACACCTGACATCAATCTTACTAAAAAGTATGAAAATAAATCTCAATTTTTCACACCA
Source organism: Argopecten irradians (assembly GCF_041381155.1). NCBI lineage: Eukaryota > Metazoa > Mollusca > Bivalvia > Pectinida > Pectinidae > Argopecten > Argopecten irradians. The sequence goes on from NC_091136.1 coordinate 41,688,386, forward strand.
AAAACTAAATTTAGACATAGAATTGAAATGTAAGATAAACTGAGAGATTTGAATATAAATCCAACACAAGATTTCGAGTCCTAAGCTTGTAATTGTGTGACCATGAAATGGCTAGGAATTAATGTGCAGTTGGTGATCATGACTCACTTTTAGTTAGACAATTGTATTATATAACATAAGGAAATAACAATAAAACCACATATACACACATTCATGACCACTCAATTGCCCATAACCAGCTTTTCATTTCAAGCCAATGGAGCAGTAAAATGAGAGGAGAGTTTGGAAAGGGGGAGACGAGGGGGTAGGAATAACTATACACTAAAAATATATTAATGATCATGATAAATATCCATTAAATATTGCTAAATAGCAATTAGTGCTGTAGTTATAATATATATTGTATAATGTAATTCCCCTTTCCCTAGCTGGTGATAGAAAATGGACTTTTTCGCAATGTTGATCTTTTTGTGTGTGGATTGTCATGATCATCTATATTATCATAGCTATTGAAGAGCCATCAGGATATGGTGAAAACAGTTACGGATGTGTCATCATTATTGTTATGCTTGTATGATTATGACTTACAATTTTAATCTCTTCCATGCAAATGACTCATTCCAAGTTTCAAACTAAGGGCAGATAATCTAGAATAATTAGGGTGATTGATGTCTTAAGTTTTTATACATAGATTATATCTATCTGTGTTGAAACAAACTGACAGCATCATGCTCTTTTGTTTACATTGAAATGTAATGAAAATAGTTTGTTGATAAACATTACTGACAGAATATCTCTATGCCTTACATATAACCACTCTACAAAATGTATTTATTGACATATAAACGACAAACATTCCCGTGAATTTTATTGACCTTCTATGTTTACAAAATTTCTCTATGAACTCGTTTGAAAGCTGTAATATGTACCTCTCTATATATGTTAAGCTCTATGTGTATATTTATTTATTAGTCTGAAATATTTTAAGTGAACTAGCAAAACATCAATAACAAAGGCTTTTAGTGAAAGTGAGGCTTAAAATGTATTCCTAAAGGACATGCATTATACATTATATTTATCTACATTGGGCCGATAGTTGTACCATTTGATAATAAATATGGGCACTCTATGATTACATTACAAGGATTACAAATTACAACAATTTTACAAAAGTCTATTGGAAATACCTATATGGTATTAATTCAATAAGCCTAAGAGAGCTCCATGAATCCTCCTCTGTAGATGGTGATCGCGATCGAGGAAGTAAGGTGTTGTCTATCAGTTTCAGTAGGATGAAAGGATAATACGACTTTGGTTATAATTAAACAAAGACTGAATAATGAATAAATCAAAGTATATTCTTCTTTGCTATAATAGAGTCTGTGTATACCATTATATAAATCGTGGGAAACGCCAGGATATTCCAACAGACATTTGTATGTTTTGTAAGTTTGGATACAAGCTAAGTAGAACAACTAGAGCATACCAGAAACAGCAGGTGTTCATTATATAAAACTAATCCTCATGTTTGTGTAAGTTTCTATCACCAGAATGTAAAACATGTGCACTTTGTGAAAAAGGTTATCCCCCCTGCTGGTCCAATTATTATTAAGGGTTGCTAAGGGCTACAGACTGGTAAAGAGGCTGGCAGTCTTATCAACTATAACTACTGTACCATTCAGGAAACCAAAGACATAGAGAAACACATTCAGATATCACCACAAATATGTGTAGAAAAGTTTGACATTTGAGAGATAAACATTAACCCTGTATATATACTTGATAGCTGTGTTCGCTGAGTGGTTCCACAAAAAAGATTTTCTTTAACTAGCAGTTAGTACACCAGGTTTTCTGATGTTTATTTATTACACTTGATACGTCTCTTTCTTTTTCACAGTAGTATTTTGTTGAACCTAAGCAAATTTTACACCACATTTTTAACCCCAATAAATTAATTTTTTCAAGCTTATATGGTCCTGCTGGTTTTGAGACAACAAGGTTTGACTGTTGATTTTGTACAAATCTGTCATCTGGTTTCACATACATATCAGCTTTAAGTACTTACAAAATGCTAATATAATGATAAAGTATAAGGAAGTTGCATTTAAGTTTCTTGCAGAAAGTTAAAATAATGTACATGGTATTTGTGTTCAGAACATGATTTAAATACAAAGTTTTGTTGCGTTTTGGAGTACATATTTGATAGTGAAATATATAATCTAAGTTCATAAAGTCTTACATGTCCTCCATGTTAGGTGATCCTCTGCGCATCAGTACCATGATTGTCAAATATCGGGTAATCCACTCACTAAAATGGCTTGGCCACTTCTCACACATTTATAAATACTCGTTAAAGGTACTCACTCAGGCAGGTGAGAGTGGTACTTGTGCGTCAGTTACATAACCCAAATAATTTGAATTTGAAGACAGTTTGAACATTTGGTTCAATACGTAGCTATGGGCTACAAATTAAAGTTCATATTGGAATGATAGATGACAAATGATGTAAAGATGTACCCTAGTGACGAAAGTTTACAGTGACCTCAAGCCAAGGTGACGAATTTCACTCCTACCTGGACCCAAACAAACCTACAACCTGACGTACGACAACAGTCTTAGCTGGCCTCTGGCTATACTGTCAATCACGAATCCTAAAGACATATATCACACATATTCCTACACTCCTCATGACATCATAAGCACTGACTTGTCCGAGTCAATTACTTGTACAGGTAAGCATGTTCACAAGTGTGTCTTGTATTTGCCTACTGTGGAAGAAGAATTGGTATTGTATGCATACCTCTAAAACAAATGAAATGTTTGTAGGATATTTGTTTAACCAGTAACCTGAGACTGATGTTATTACACACAGGTACCCCTACTTTGGTCTCCTTCTGATCTATACTTTATCAACATCAAAATTTCAACTCCTGTTTCATATGATATTGATCTTTTTATCTACTGATCATGAGTTCTAGTCAACAACTCATAATAAGCCTTGCCATGAGGCTAAAACAGTGGCCATATATATATCAGAACATACCTGGTATTTCTCCAGATATTATTTTAGGAACTACAATTGTTCTGCTTTTGGTTCCTTTGTCAAAAACTATTGTTCAATGTTCAAAGATGTACACCAAGGAGATAATACTGCTTACTCACTTTTATACAGTTTAAAAAGATATGTATGTTAGGTACATTTAGTCATTGCCCTGAATTTCTGATATTTCAGAGTCAAAACGTACATGACATCCACAGACATTTTGGCGAGTGATTTTGGTATAATCTAATATTGCCATTGCTGCTTTTAATGTCTTCGATTTGTAAATGGGTGGTGGAAAAATCCATTGTTTGTTGTGGTAAATACAGCAAAGTTCACTTCTGTTGCACTGCCATTAGCATTTATGATAGAGTCAATATCTTACAATTCTACATATTCAACAGCAACAAAAAATCTACTAAATTGGGGCATCCGCATAATCGTTAAACCACTGGTTGTTTAGCAGTTATATTTGTTCCTGCTTTTAATAGAGGAAAGAACTTTATTTGTGAATTAACAGCAGTTAACATAACCTGCCGTGGGAAAAGGAGGAAAATCAATACTGATTCAAGTGAATTACCTTTGATTTCTACCGATGGGGGTTCACTTAGCACGGCAATGTACTGAAAACACACATACCGATAAAATGTTTACTGATCTGTGACAGGAAATATAGCAAACAAACAAATTTTCCATTACATTGACAGTCTATGCATGTTTATATACATTGGGGATTGATCATAGATGTACACAAATTTCCTTATCCACAAATTGCACACAGAATAAAGTCTCAGCCAAGTTAAGGTATATATAGAACGACTAGATTTCAGACTACTTCCTACACATTGTCACAGACTTTACATATAAACATATGCATTTGGGCTTTGGATGTACATGCACTTGAAATGCAGTAATCACAACAAATTTATCAAAATCTAAAATTCATACAGTTGGCTTATGTTACTGTATTTGTAAGTGCATAAGGTTTAAATGAAGGAGCTCAAGCAATAGCTATAAGTATTGGTTTACCATAAAATAACCCATTCTTTTCCCCCAACAAAATCTAATGATTTTACATCGGGTTTTTTTAAATTCATATTGAGGGTTATTGGATCAAAGGTCAAATTAAGGACATGCATGCAATAAAAGTTTATGTGCAGTCATTATATGTACATGTTGCACTTGAGCCTCAAACTTGTGACTCAGACAGGTGTATGTATCTTTGTGTTAGAATGTCAGATACATCAACCATTCAGATGCTCACTGGTTGCCGCTATGTTCAAATAATCTATTGCTTCTGTAAAATTTACTTATAGATTTGGATTGTGGTATTTACAATACCAGCATCTCCCAGACCTTGTTTCTATCACATGTAGGAAACATATGAATAATTCATATTTTTGGGAATTCAACACAAACTCATAAATAATTGTTAGGGAAATCCAAAGGCAGCAAAGACTTTTTAAATACTTACATCCATGATTTCTATTTTTCTACAAAAAAATGAAATTTAATCACATGCGTCTTTTACGAAAACAATTTTTACTTTGGTGCCTTTACTTTAGTCCAATACTGTGTTGTTTTATCACACTGAACAAAAAAGACTTTATTTTACATTCTATCCACTCATGCATTGAACTGCATGCCTATAATAAACGCATTTCTTAATATAATTATATAATTGTATATAACCAGGATGATTGCACATTCATTTTAGATGTCGATAGAGGGGTGAAAGGTCATAGGTCAGAGTGATTTAATTTACTTTGTTTTGTTTAACCTTGATTAACAACTACATGTACTGTGGTTTAAAGACATACCATGGCCACTGGACAGTGAAGGAAAGCCAGAATACCCAGAGAAAAACTACCAACCTCAAGTCAGTGCCTGGAAGGCTGTGGTAGAGAGTGTGGACATCCATTTGGCTTCTACCTTTAGTAGCCTGAGCAGATGGTCTATATCAATGTTGGAATGACCTTCTTTCTATACCTTATGGACTTTGATTTGAGTGAAGTCAAACTAAACACTTGCTTGTCTGAAGTATTTGGCTGGAGCAAAAAGTTAGGTAGTCTTTAATTTTATCTGAATTGATAAAAGGTCATATTGTTGATAAAACCTGACTAACTTCCTTTAAATTTGGTACATCTTTTTGAACTCAACCAAGAAGACAGTGCTTTATTTTGTAGGAGATAATGCTTTGAAAGGCAAAAACAAAGACTGATGAACACAACACAAAATTTAAATCTCTTATATTACAGTTCTTGTTGATAATAATTGAGCTAAGAATGTTTAAAAGCAAAAACATTAATTGATGAGTCAAGAGCTTGATATTGCAGTCAGAAGCTTGGAGTTTTGGAGTCTCGCGACTCATATATTTGGATGTATCAAAGCACAAGATTAAGTAGTTTTGATCAGGAAGAAGCTCAAAATTAAGAAGTCTTGATCAGGAAGAAGCTTGAGATGACTTAAGACAACATGACAATGTATGCAATGCCCCTTATACTGCTGTATGGTCTGACCAAATCACCATGGCGATCTGGACTATAGGGTCTAGTATTGATCTGCATCCTCAACTGGCACCTGACAGACAAATCTAGGTCTGACACAAATTTAAGAGTTTCCATAAACGGATTCCCAGCACTGATGACTTTAAGACTGTGATTGATACAGTCATTTACCTGGGGAATTATCTACTAGCCAGAGAGTCTAAAACCATTGGCAGCATTTAATTGTAAATCAGAAGTTTCAGGACATAATCACATTTTGTATAGAAGCTAGCTAGGAACCATGTTTTACTTATACTGATACAAATGCACTATTTATTGGATATGTCTGTATTATAAGTAATAAAGATTCCAAATGATCATGACAGATCATAAAACAGTAAAGGAACATCCTATCAAAAGATTTGTATGAGCTTTCAGTTATTTTTACAATCTTAACACAATAATCTGCAATAGTAAATTATCTTTACACACCAAAATGACCAAGCTAACCAAACGCAAGCTGACCCCAGAGGGTTAACTGTAGAAAGCATTAAATATTTAATCTCCAACAAAATCTACCCCTCAGGCTGACAAATCTCTCTGACAGGTTCATCAATTTTTCATATTATGTTCGCCAACTCATTTGTTCTTTTTATTCTACTGTTCACAGTATATGAATCCCTGCTGGTTCAGCTACTAAATAGTAAAGCTAGGGGTATTATTTTTAATATAATATATTATGAAAGCAACATTCTTAACAGATAATTAACTAAAATTCCTGAATTATGCAATACTAGTGGTGTACCAGATTTGTTTTCTATGACAGATTCTTACACTAGCATAACACTCTTATATCAATAATTACAAAATCATAGACAGTTGTGGAGCTATAATTAGGTATAATCAGATGACCTAGTAAATCTGACTAACAAGATAATATGTAGGAAGTATGTTACAGGATGTAGCTGAGGAACACAGTCTCCATTAATCAGATGAAGGAAGTGGAGCACCCTGTTCCAGTCCACACCTACCTAGATCAGCTGTTTACTGCAGGTCATGATTCACTTTAATCTATATCTTCAGCACATAAATATGACTTGTGTGGAGTATATATAAGTACCATTTTGATGTAAAACCAATAGTAGAGATGGTAGTCTGGTGCAGCTGTTTCTGGAATTACATATACATGTATCTGTGACCAACTACAGTAAAATATGGTTTTAACGAACCTCTGGGGACCACAATCACTTCATTATAAGCATAGTTCGTTTATACACACATTACAAACATATCATATGAACATTGATTGGGAATGAAAATTACTATGTACAGTTATAACCATGAATTTGTTGTAACATGTAAATATGTTTTTTTTTCTGTATTGAGTTTGAATTATAGTAGCTAGTATCAACAATTATAGCAACACTTCTGTATTTTAAGTTCAAGAGAATACAAATCAATTTTGCTAAACAATATAAGCTATAGATGTATGTGATAAAACTTGTAATTACCTATATGTCCCTTGCACACACACCCTAATAAATCTTATTTGAAATCATGAGATGGTGCTAAAATTTTATAAGCGAGCATACAAATATATTTCATAAAGACTTAAAAAGTTACAGACACATGACAACTTTAAACTGCTGTAGTACAGTCATGAATGTTTTTCACAGGAGTATAGAATATGTAGATGTACAATTCTATATAAAATTGCAGGTACAACTGAGTCAGGATACAAATCTGTACCTGACATGTGCATGTTCTTAAATGACCATTAGGTGTTCATAAAGGATAGAACAAACCAAAGCAACAAACCAAACTTTTATAATTAGACTGTAAACAAGGATATACAGCACTAAGGCCTTGTTCAGATTACAGGGCCTTTATCTTATCAATGTGGCTACGTGTTACGTCATTTTGAGCCTACAGTTACATTTCTCTGATATTTTTAGCGGTAATTCACTATGAAAGTTGCACTGATAAAACACAATCACCATCAGAAAATGGTCATGTGGTGCTGATTGCTGGCTAAGATTAATTCTGGGCTGGATTCTTTATCGTTAATGCAGGGATGATATAATATTATGCTGCAAAGAGCCAATGCAAACAACTCAATGGTAAAACGTAACTGTACAGCAAATAGGGCCAATACCCGCACAAAAGATTTGTTTACATAATAATCAGTTATTTTTTTGTGTTGTAGAGTTTAAGGAAATAGGGAACACCTGTTAATGATTATCATTGATTTGTTTTGTGAAAAAATGGATTACTTAGTCATAAATTAACTACAGTCTTGATGTAAATCAGTCTTGGATGATGTTATATAGCTTGTACAAATCTACTGTAATACAATATTAATTGAATGATGAAGCCTTGTAAATATTATCTATTTCTTGGTGATTATAAATCATATACAGATAATGGTAACAATCACTTAAAATTCTTTATATCAATTAAATGTTGATTTAGTTTCAGTTTTTCAACACCCCATCAACAGTCGGGGTCATTTAAGGATATGCCAAATTTATGTGATGGAGGAAAGGCGGAGTACCCAGAGAAAAGTAACAAGCCTACGGTCAGTACCTGGTAACTGCACAACATGGGATTCAAACCTGTGACCCAGAGGTGGAAGGCTTGTAGTAATTTGTCGGGACATATTACTACTCGGGTACCATGGCATGATATATATATATTTTTTTATTTTTAAGCTATCATGAACTAAAAGTTCCCCCAAACGATAATTATTTGCTGTTATATAAGATCCCATGGTCCTATATAGACACTGGATTAACATGTATCAGGTGATTGACAATAGAACCAACATATGGCACACACCACCAAGACAATACATTTGATCACTTAATGATTGAATTTAAAACATGTTTCCTGGTCTCACATTTGTTGTGGCTGGAGTAAGCGACTAGGACAGCTGACGGTGGGATTGGGTTACCACCAGCCACAGAGGGAGATATAACCAGGGGGAGGGGGTTCACACACTTTTAAAATTATTCCTACAAGCATGAATCAGCACCAGGAATGGGATACGGTACAGATTTAATGATACAGAAGGAATCCACTTTACACTTGGTTCCACAGAAATAAATCGTGGGAAAGTGTAACCATAGTGCACATAACACTGAATCAAATAATTACCTGGATTGGATCACATCGGTGACACAATTGGAGTTTTTTTTTCTCATAATTTTTTGCCAGAGAATAAGACGGTTACAAAATCCTTGAAACCATTCCATCGCCATTAGTCATTCCTTCATAGTGTTTTGTGTACATGTTTTTACTTAAGTTTTTACATATTGTTTCTATATTTTTTTCTCCAGATTGGTACAATTAATTCAAGCAAGCAAATCTTGTTAGTCAAATGTGAATCTACACAATTATCTTATTTATCTGATAAATATTGTCAATATTGCAAATGTAATGTTACATATTTAGGAACCTGAAAATTCTGATGCCAACGCCTGCACTCAGTTCTTAATTGATGAGTACAGCAAATGTTATACTGATATATATCACAAGACTATACAGGTGATGAAGAATCTATAATACACACCACATGTACAATCACAATGGAATAAACATACAAATTACCCCGATCTCTGTCTAATTGGAAAGGCCAGAAGTAGTGAATAGTGTAATAACCTATGACATTAGCCCTAATACAAACGCATTTGGGATCATTTCCCTTGGCACCAGATCGAACACACGTAACACAAGCAGGAAACACATCAGAAAACAGAATTTATTTAAAAACTTCACGAAAATTCTAAACATAACCAGGTACCTAATAACATTTGAAAACTTTATGAAAATAACATTTCTGTATTTTTCTATATAAAGATATACTGGTTTGTTACAATTAGTTATTTCATCAACATTTCGAGTTAGACCATGCTGTCAACCATGATGGACCAATAATCTGCGTGGTCGCACAATGTAATTACACACACTTATCACCGTGGTGACAATTAGCCAATCGCCAGGGCACTTACCCATATGGAGATGTATAGATATCCTCTTCCTCAATACTACAATTATTGGAATCCACACCATAGTGATCATAATACTCCATCATCGATCATTCATTTGGCTACAGTACTACTCCTCCTCCCTCACAGACAACACACAAGCCTAGTATTGGTACGTGGAGGTGGCCTAGTCCCTACTACGCTGCCATGTGCTATAATTGCCTTCCCACATTGATCCAGTTCCCAAACCTTAACACCCCCTCTACTGGCCATGACTGACACAGATAGGCCTGACACAATTCTCTTAGGCCACAAGTCATACATGTATGCCATTAACTAAATTCACTAATTATTTTTCAGGCAGAATAGACTCAAAAAGACAATGCAAATATTGATATCATTCCCTTGAAACATTTCTTTAATGTTGTATAAATCATAAAAAAAAATTATGTTGAGCAAGATCAAAATCAAAATGTTCAAATGTTTAACGTATTAATCATGCATTGATCAATATTAACACACTTCAATGTTGACATAAATATTATATCAACAACACATAGGACAGGTGACTAGGAACCTGAATATGGAATGCTAAACCAATGCAATGTTATTTATGATGTAAATTACCATAGTTATCATTATATTAGCCTCAGATTGAGGCTTGATTATCGTGAGTTCTCTTAAAGTTGTTTTCTGATATTTTTTACAAACTTTTATGCTTCATGCATAAGCAATAAAGATGATAATTGGGTACATTTATTTGTGAACTTATTGATTGTGTAATTAATTGATTCATTAATTATAATTGCCATATTGAATATGTGAAACTGCCATGAAAACATATGATTCGTGAAATCATTCCAAACCACAAGATTTCATTTATGCATCTTTTGATAAGAAATGGCATATTTTAGGGGTTTTAAACTTTAACATTACATCTCTTGCTATGTACACTATTTTAACTAATTTTCTGTGAAAGGTTTAAAGCTAATAAAGCCCTACAGTATCAACTTACCACCAAAGATAACCTGCTGGAAACTATTGTCTGATTTTGCTAATTTTGAAGTTAGAACACTTGAGGAAGCCTCAGCTCACATAGGGCCATGATTTGGTAGAAGTAGTTGGCCATGCCTCATTACCTAGGAATCTGGCTAGACAATCACATACAGGCCTAGGTCAGGCACATTGCACAAACTACTAGTACCAAAATATTTCACTTGGCATCAAATCATTAACAAAAACACATGCTTTACCATGTTTTGATACCAGATAGTATCTGCTATACATGTATGTATTTCAATGCAATGATAAGACTAGCTAGCTTACACATCATTAATTAGGCCATAGATAAAGGATTCTGGACAGCCATATGGTTTAAACATCAGTTTTAAACACTTTTTATAACTATCTTACTTTAATAATTCTAAATTAAGTATTTTATCAACTTTACATATGTTGGAGCATTAAACGCAAGCAATGTTCTGTCATTCCAACTTTTTTTTTCTAATTTTTAAGCTATACTTTTGTACAATATATTTCAACATTAGTTAATTACATGTACCAATATTTTGATATTTAAGGTCTACATAGAGAGCTCCCACAGTGAAGGCGTTTGGGTGAGGTTTTATGTAATTACATGTATGTAAGTAAGACAGGAATATCTTGATATTTATTGAAAAAAAGAAATTTTCTAACCTCTTTGAAAGTAATTCCGTTTTGTAATTTCTTTCAAATTTGAAATTATATAAGTAAAATACAATAAAAGGTAAGTTCAAGCAAGTTTCAAATGTACACTTTCTGAAAAACTCTAGTACCTTTTTAGCACTGACCAAAAAATCCATCGTCTTTGCGAACCATGTTTGCAGTGACTGACCATATCCATATTCTACATTTTTTTTTACATATATACCCTTTCTTTAACATCTGATTGTTCAGCTCAAAGGCAACAATTTAATCAAATGTTAATTAAAGAAATAGACCAGTATTAAACATGTTGTTCAAGATTGTGCTTGTAGTCACTAGTAAGTTGAAGCTTTTGGTTCTATCACAATAATCTCTCAATTATAACATTTAAAAGAAATGCCACAGTCCGAAGAATCAAGGGAAATAATTCATTATTCAACACTTGATATAAAGATCCCAACCTATCTTTTCCCTTCTATTATCTACACTACAAATGCCTTACGAGTAAGTTATATTTTAAAGTGTCTTCAACCAACAAAGTTAGTGATCTATGATACAGGCTGTTTAATTACTAATTAATCTCTGCATCTCCATTCTTGTGTCATTATATAATTATTAAATATCATATTAGCAAACATTTTGGAAGACAAAATATGTACTAGTACTCATTACCTTAAAAACTACCAAACAAAAACCTATATTACATAGCCAACCTTGTATTAATATCATCCCAGTGATGAGGAGAACAGAAACATTTAACAGTCTAAAGGTACATAAGTGTTAAGCTCTTACATCAGGTCAAGTATGTATACATCCCTTTCAGCCAATGAGTAACACAGTAAGTCTGACGAGTTTGCAGCAGCTTTATTTAATACTTAGGCTCATCCTTCTTATTCAATATCCAGTTCAGCTACATGTAGGTTACAAAATGAATTCAAATAAATCTCCATCACAAAATAATTGTTTTATTAGCAGACATTATCTTCTCAATAGTTGCTAGCTCCTGAAAGACATACACATACAAGGGCAAATTTATTATTTAGATCCTTTCATGATCAGTTGTGTACGCATCTCTTTAATTCAAGTTGGCTTCTAAAGACAACATGAAGACATACAGTTGTAAAACTTGTAGTTGTCACATGTTTACATATACTATTTTATTATTATTTACTATTATATTTTTGGCTTATGATTCCATATATCAGACTTAGATCCCTATAATAATAAAAAATATATATATCTTATCTTGGATCAAACTTTTTTAATTCATCTGACATCCTGTTGTTGTGGACAAGAGACATACACTTTAATGCAGTTCTTCTTGTAGTCACTGATTGCTATCTCACTGAAAAACAATGCTAAGGCACATTCCATCAAGAACAATTATTGTCAAAAATTGCTATATGTCTGGCCAAGATCACAACACAACAGCTAGATAGAACATGCACAGGACATTTTACTGATTAACACCAATTAAGCCCTAGCTACCATGGGTGTTGGAACTTTGAACGCTCGAGCACTTCAGATTACACTGGTTATTGGCTATATACTTTGTATATTCCATTTTAGCATATTACAGGGTTACCTCCCATTATTGAGTTTCCTCCCTTGCATGTAGATTATGATTATGACACCTTATTTTGTCAATGAAACTTCTGTCATATCCTCTGAAAAGTTTATGACGTTACGCTCACAAATACATGACATCTGATCACAATCAATATATACCTACCCACAAGGGTACATAACTCTATAAAATTCAAATACAGAATACTGATTTGTATCAAAGTCAGAATAAGATTAAGTACATTCCATGGGTATGTTTTTTTATACCTTGATTAGGACTTATGATTCAGATGAGATTATCTCAACAAACTTAATTCATCTGAAAATAGATTGCTGCTTCCAGTTCTTTTGTAAATTGAGATTTATATATAATTAACGAAAGAAAATCTATCAAATAGTATATTATTAATGTTATTATATATATATTTATAGGTCAAGCAAGTAATATCAACAGTTGTTTTCCATATAACACTGAATCCTTATAATTATAGACATATGCTGGTAGGATACAAATTACTTAAAGTATTAAATATAGGGCAAAGAAGTAATTCTAACAGTGTGGACAACAGATTGTCAAAGGAGAAGGTACGTTAAGACTCGAATATGGCCCCAAAATTAATTATCCAGTAAAGAACAACATATTTTGCCATATAACAGTTGAATACATTTGCTAACACATTACATCCCAAAAATATCCCGCATGTGCCAATTATGTTCACTATGACGTCATCAACATGCAGTTTCCCGCCATTTTTCACAAAAATCCTTGAAAAATCATACTTTTTAAGTGGTTTTCTCTAAAAATGAATGTGGCCGCCTTTGTGGAGCAGAAAGAGATTTTCACATGTTGTGTAACCTATATTTATGCATACTCATGCAAAATATAAAGTTGCTCCAAGGTGGCGGCCAAATCCATTTCGAGCCTTTTCTAACCTAAAGATGATAAATTTCTAGCAAAATTTGACGAGAAGAGGAAAATCATCAATTTGATGACGTCATAGGTGCAGCACATCGTGCACATGGTTATGAAAAGTTATGTTTTGATGAATGGCAAGTATGAGAGTATTTATTGATGTGAAATTGATTTGGATCAGAGTTAATATTTTTCGGCCTGAAAAATTAAGGCCAAATACTGGTCCTATCATATCTACTCCTTTTTCGAAGGCGATGTGCCCCATAACTTGTCAAGACATGAGAAGAACAAATACAATTAAGGATATGGTCACTGACGTTCACAAAAACGTAAACAATGAACACATATATAGAACATACACATAAACTATAGTGACAATAGCTCAAAATAATATTTCTGGCATTATACATGCATGCACACAACATGATGTATAGGGATTATATCATCATAGTGAAGTGCTTGTAGATATCTTACACTGTACATTGATACAGGCAATATGTAATCATAATAATGATGTATGTTTGATATGCATGGATTTGTGCATTGAAAACCAACATTAGACAACATCCTGTCCTAGTAATATACACTAAAGTGATAATCATATCAATGTGAGATAATAGAATAAGACTTGCATAAAAAAATAATATTGGTAATACACAGTCACAAGTGACAATGCATATTTTACAACTCATTGGTTGCAATTGTCGGCCTACTTATTATTAAAACCGAATTCTTATGAATAAATGTTTAAACTAGTATATTACCTGACCACCGATGTACTTAATCGTGAAGTTAGCCCATTATCCATCATGTATGTTATGCACTGCACAGTACCGTTGGAGATTGTGTATTGTTAATGAGAATCTTGTGTATTGAGCATAAAACACTTAACTAAAAGTGTATGCTCATTGAGTGTATTGAATTAAATGACAACACCATATATGCGTTTTTCGATACTATCCAATTTCATTAACTGCTTACTGTAAGGTAAGTTTGGAAGACAGATTTATATCTTACGATAGACAGACTGGCTGTATCTCAAGGTTTCATCACGATGATGTCGTAAGGATAATGGGATAAACTTACCTCATCTTTAGGCTTTTACAGTGTTTCTTTAGTCGATAGGCAGACGTCTAAGATTAAAAGGTGAATGTATACACCGAGGAGCAGAAGGCGATATCCTCTGTACGTTTTCTTGTTTCATATAAACTTGTTTCCGCATAACCCCATCTTCCTTGTCACAAAAGCAACGCCATTATTGACAAGTGAGAATTATGGGATTAATAAAATATTTTGGAAACAAATTGACCTAATACCAAAATTTAACAGCTAATGTGTGAAGTATGAATACATTAAAAATGGGGAAATGGCTGAATAATGTTTAAAATTCCGAAGAAATGAGATAATCTATGTCGAAATTCACCGGAAGTTGCATTTACTCCGTATCTTTGTTATCATTCCTTACTTCCGGTATAGAAATCTGCTAACACGTTGCATGCAACTCAAGATTTAAGCCGGTAAATCAAACAAGACAACGTCAAAATGACATTTATGACATCATGGGAAGAGTTTTCAAAAGCGGCAGAACGCCTTTACTTAAACGACCCTTCAAAGGTAAGAAAATTGGGCTGAACATAACTTGCGTATTACAGAAAGATTTGACTTACCTATTGAGGCTATTCTTCAAACATCTGTCATAGACCAAACACCGAATAAATAGAATAGACACAGCTTACAGAGAGGGATCACGCAACATATGGAATAACAATATAAGGTGATTTAAATTAGGCTTATACATCTTAGCTCTGATGGAAAAACATTTTACACAATTGGTTTCGGTTATTGTTTGGATTTGTATATATATTTGCTGATATTGCTGTTACTAGCAAGGCTACTGCAGCAATTTTATGCTTACGATATAAACCTTGACCAGTTCGCCGATCTTGTAACATTAAAACAGGTATCAAGTCTTCATTTTTATTATTCCAATCTTAATTTTTTATTTACATTTTTAACTTTTATATATTCATGATTTTTTATGTTTCAGTGTCGGTATACCATCAAGTACAGACATTGTGATGGGAAAGTCAATGTTAAAGTGACTGATGATACAGTGGTTAGTATTTTTTTTTCATTTATTTTTCAATCTTAAAACATTTGTATCATAGGAAGCATTCTATTCTATTTTTTTCTTTTTGATGATAACTCTATGTTAATTAGCCTTACTCTCACTGGTTAGGAATATTCAATACCATACCAGTAATTTAACTGTGCCCATTAGTTCATTCAACCGAACATTTCAATTACATTATGAAATACGAAAAAAGACAGTAACTATATCTCCATATGTATCTTATATACATGTTAATAAACAACTTCATTTACAGAAATCAATTAAAATATAATACTGGAAATTCAAAATTTGACTTTTTATCCTAGTTACTCTGTATAGATATATGGAAGTTCCCTACAATGGTAACATTTAATGTCAGAATAGAATAACATTGTTGTCAAATATTGACTGTGAAGTACTAACACATGTCTTTAAATAAATAAGTCAATTATATTGCAGTGTCTACAATACCGTACAGAACATGCACAGGATGTAAAGAAACTGGAAAAATTAACAAGCTTACTGATGAGACATATGGCATCAAAAGAAAAATGAAAATGTGGTCAGCAGATCAGGGCTGAAATAATAAAATGAACAAGATTCTACATCAGTATGGGACTATGGCAACACAAATCCACCAGTGTTATTTCTGTAGAAATGAAAATGTGTTGTTGTTATGAAATATTCGTCAAAATAATTTAAGACCTTTCTTAAATAGAAGCATGGGAAAAAAACAAACCCAAAATTAAAAGAAGAATGTGTTAAAAGAAAAATCCCAAACAATCTTCTTTTGTATAATCATGGTACTGTAAGAAAACAGATGTAATTATAACCCTTGTCCCACTTGACTGTCGAATGTTATATTTTGTGAGTTGGTGGATGTGCTTTGATTGTAATTGAGAGATTTGTGTGGGAAAGAGGAGCGAGTGGAAGAATTAAACACTTATTTTTAAGTTTCTATGTATGCATCTGATCTAATTTTTTATGAATTAATTATAAACAATGTTGGAATATATAATATTGAAATATGATGATATTTTGATCTGTCATAATATATTATGAATGCATCATGATAATTCATGCAGTACTAAGATCTAGTTCATTGCAAGCAGTTGCATGAAAAAATGTATTCAAAGGGCCATAACTCTTGACATTTTAATATAAGCAGAGCCTACCTTGATTCTGGAATATAACTTCTGATTACTCCATTGTGGTTTTTCTACTTTTGGAAATTCTTTCATCTATAAAGCTGGAAGATCTTCTGAGGAGACTTCTTTTCTTAGAAGAAAGCAAATCGATTTGGCCTCGGGATAAATAAATGTAGTGAGAATTACAAAGATTATGAAGTGTAGTATAAGCTTCAACAACATTACTTGTTCCTTTTCAAAATTGAGTTCACATTATTTTTTTCTGTTTTTTGTTAAAATTTATTTTGATTGTATAATTTTACAAACAGATTGTTTGTTTCTTATGTAAGCTTTATTGGTAATGATTTTATAATTAATTATAAAGACTGAATCTGCTAGAGGTAGAGTCTGAATAAACACACATGTATTTCCAATGTTAAACAAATAAAGTGTGTGGAATAAAATTAGGCAACTATCTACAACATTATTTAGCACTGTTTAAATTTAGCTTTATTTATGTAATTTGAAATGTCTTGCTCCTGACATTGAAATTTAGGATTTATTTTTAAATCCACGAATTATTTATTAACAGCACTTGAATATCAGTTCAAATTGTATAAAGACAATGCCTTTGAAAGTTGATAATAAAATGTTACAATAAATAAGAAACACCTTTGTTTGCTTTATTTCAATGGAATAGTGTTACAAATTCAGTAAAATTGTAACTTTAAAGAAAAAAAAACAGAAGTTCTTCACTAGAGAACATATATATACAATGTTCATCAGAAACCTGGAAAATTCCACATTTAGGTATGTTTTTAAAGAGGCTGTTTAGTCTTTACCAGTAACCTTGACAGTTTACCCTTCTAAGACCAGAAGAGACGCTTCACCAGAAGATTTTCAAAAAAAAAAAAGGTCAGGTTTCCTTATAGAAAAAAGGGTCCCTATATCAAGGTGACTCGCCACCAATTTGTACAATATTACTATGATCACTGAAATTTGACTTCATTACCAGTATTTATGTTTCTACAAGATAAATTGTCTGATTAAACTAGGGGAGATAATCTAATATCAGAATTCGGATGAGAAAAACGCTTGAGGTCTGGTAACCAATCTACTCATCAGGTTCTGGGAATGTTCTACCACCAGAAATGAGTGTCCATACTTCACACAACGAATTGTGAACCGTGATGACCAAGATCTGAGAAGTTCACCAGGAAAATGGACAAACAGGCCTTCTGTTATTCAGACAGAGAAGTTCCCAGATCGAGGGAAATGATTCTGCCACTAGCAACCTAGAGAGGAAAGGATGGTTCATCCAACAGTAGATGAGATGGTTACTACTTTAGAATCTGGAAGAGAAACCTAACTAGTAACTGAAATGATTTTGCCATCAGAAACTGACAGTGCTGAAATTATTCCCTCACAAAGAATTTGGAGGATTCCACAACCAAAACCTACTGTATAAGCTAGTGTGCCATACCAGAGCCTGGTGTCCTTAAGGATCCTATCCAGGGTTTTGGTAGACTGCCCAGAGGTGGAGGGGTCATGGTTCTTAAAGAGAAATCTAAAGGTCCAACAAAAAAGGGGATGTTTATACTTGATTTTGCCCTTACTTATCTTTACAAGGACTTTTATTTCATAAAAAAAATTATACATAATGTTTGAACTTATATATATAATTATGTACAAATGTATACATTATGTATTAGATACTTCATTCAGATTGTCTACCTGTCTGTCCGTCTGTAGACAATGTGATAAGGGTCTTTCATTAATTATGAAATATGGCAGCAATAATTCAGTTGACCACCTGGATGACATTCTAGTACTGAACATATAAGTTGGCAGGTTTTTTCATGTCCTTAAATGACTCTGACTGCATTGATAAGATGTTAAATAAAACGGTCATCTGACTATCATGGTCGTATAGGAAATTAATTAGATATGGGGTTAGGGTAGCCATATTCAATTTTGGATCAACCACAGATGTAACAACACTTTGTCAGGACCATGTCAGGATCTTTTAAGGCAAGTTTCAGCCAAATTGCACTGGTAGAACATGAGAAGAAGTTCAAAATGTGTTTTCAAGTTGGCAGCTATAGCGTCCATCTTGGGTTTCGGATTGACCTGAAAAATAACAAAACTTTGTCAGGACCATGTGAGGATCATTTCAGGCAAGTTTAAGTCAAATCGCACTGGAAGAACTTTTGAAAAGTTTACTGACGGCAAATAATGACGGACAAAGCATGATGACTATAGATCATCAGACTTTGGGTCGGATGACCTAAAAAATAACTTTCTATACCTGAAGAAGACTTATAGATATTGGCGGTTGGCTGTGGGTCTTTTATATTGTAAAGACTTTCAATCCAAGAGTTCTGGTCACTGGAACTTGACCAATCAACAGGCGGTACGTAGTCACACCATGTGCTCACACACGCATGTGTACCTATTTAATTGGTCTAGCAGATACAATGCAAAATACAAAGTCACATGCTGCTTGATTGACATCAGACGAACTGTCAACTTAGTTACAAGTTTACCAAGATCATGTCATCTATTGTGCACCAAAATTAGATTATGTCATTATCTTTATTAGGCCAAAAAAGAAATATGTCTGTTTAGGGTTACCAGACTGACCCTAATATTTAACCCGAACCTATTTCCCCCTCCACCCACTTTTCTACGAAAAATATATATTAAAAGTCGGGATTTCGATCACAAACTCCTGTCCCGTCATTATTTTATAGTGAAAGACACCAAGAAAGAAAAACCTCCCGACCTACCGACCCTATTTTTTTACCTATGTATCCTTAAACAGACATTTTTTTTTTGCCATATCTTCAATTTAAACTATAAATATGGTAATAGTAATGGATCTTATCTACTTTTTTATCTTTCTTTTTCTCTCAACAAATCAAGCAAAAATAACTCATTATATCATTGCATATTTATTTCCAATATTACTACAATAAACTACAATATTTCTAAGAAGACAACATTCAGACAAGATAGTTTCATGTGTGTTTAGCTCCTGAGACCTCCATAATAAGCAATTCAAGGACAGAACAGTCACACATAAAATCACACTCAAAATTTTAACACCAGTTACAATGTATGTATTACAATGCCAGTAATGGTGACCTGGACTACATACCACAGAAATCATTTTATCATAATGTTCCTGCTTCATATAGCATGTATAATGCAGAATATTTTCACAGCAACTTTCGCATTTTCATGCCTTTTGACTTTTTAACAGTATCTTAATTTAACAATTTACTGTTAAAACACTAAATTGTAGTTGTGGATGTTGTGTTTTTGCTTTTAGTTTATTAACTCCTAAGTGAGTTTCATAATACTCAAAATGTATATATAATTGTCTGCAAAAGTTAGTTGGTAGAATAAAATAATTATATAGGGTCTTAAATAGTAATTAGATGCTCCACCACTGTCAAATAGTATTTTTTCACTATCAAAAACAGGAGCAGACAAATTGGTATTTTTCTTTAGTTATAAAAGTTACTTTACACGATTACCACCATTGAAAAGTTTGAGCTTCTAATTTTACTTCAAGATAAAATTATCAAAAATAATTAATAATATCCAGAAAAAATTCTGGAATGAAGTACAGATTGCGCATGCACCAAAAGCAAAGTAAATTATATTTTTTTTTTGTGTGTGTTAATTAGACATATATAATTAGACATATATATACATGATTAAACACCATTTATTGTTCAAATGATTAGTATTGTTTATGCACTGTCGGTGGTGGAGCATCTTTAACTGTTGTTAGTGTTAATTTCATACAATATTTTATTTATCTGAGCCTGGAAAGTTTAATCTCTTTGTATGATATTAACACAAATATACATTTTTTATCACATAACTACAACAACTCACATTTTGAAGAATTTCAAAGTCAAAATGTACATGTTATGAAAACCCAGCAAAGACAGCTAATTTGTCACATCATCTTCAGATTCTATGTGACATTGATTCTTTGGATCACATCGATGTAAATATCATGACACCTCAATGGATTTCCTGCCAAGCACAACCAATGAAGACTGCTCCAGGTTATATTAAACAAATACATACCAGTATGCAAAAATGTTAATTTTAAGCTGCAACCTTTTCCCTGGAAATCTGGAGTGCAATGTATATGTGGTACATTTGTATGTGGTTTCAATGTACAAGGGAAAATGGAATATAAAACAACTTTGCTATATGCAGCAATAAGGATTTATATACTACTGTATACAAGTGTACTTGTTATTATAGAAGTGATGTTGATAACAGAGTTACTGTAAGCGTACCTATTTTAGGGGCAGATTTTTAAATTTAACATTCAGTTATACAATGTAATTAATTTTCTCTTTGTTTCTGGCTTTCAAATTGGCCTATTCATGTTTTTCATTCCGTGCTGAAAAAAATTCTGAGAATGACACGGAAACCTGACGTTATCGTGACATCACAATAGAAACATAGACGTTGCGTATTGATTTGGAAAAAATAATCGCTTGGAAAAAATCAATTGAATCATACGTGTCAACGTATTTCATGTTATAAAGTATTCTGGAAAGTTAATTATAAGCATTGAAGTCACTATTTCTTAATTTCATTGCGTTATGAAATAAATTTTTGTTTGCTAACTTTAGTGAGAATCCGCTACGCGGATTCACACAGTTTGCAAACAAAAGATGAAATTAAAAAATAGTGACTTCAATGCTTAAAGATGCTCCACCGCTGACAAATGGTATTTTTTCACTATCAAAAACATGAGCAAACAATTTAGTATTTTTCTTCAGTTACAAAAGTTACTTACTTTATACCATTACCACCATTGAAAAGTTTGAGCTTCTAATTTTACTTTAAGTTAGAAACATAAAGAAATATTTAATTGCATCCCGAAAAAAATCTGTGTCACTATACCCCATATGGAATGAAATACTGATTGCGCATGCACCAAAGGCAAAATTAATTATTTTATTATAGTTTTGTGTTAATTAGACATATATACATACGATTGAACACCAATTATTGTTCAAATGATGAATGTCATTTATGCTCTGTCGACAGTGGAGCATCTTTAATTGAACCCCCAAATTGCGCTAATTCATATCCATGCAATCATGATTTTCAGTTTTTGGCAAAAAATTTCACTGTGCTATATAAGTACCAGGTAGATTAACAGTTGTGTGGATGATATCTAGAGAGCCTCTAGCTACTTATTAAGGTAGCTCCATACTTTTGGGAAAACCCATGTCATTTTTTTCTAACAGGTCTTATTTTCTTGCATTTTTCATGTAGATTTCAAATCTGTAAAGATAAATGGGTGTTCTCGAACTACTTTTTGAGATATTTAAGCTCGAAATATACCATCCATGCAAATTTGCTGGCCGAAAATAGAAAAATTCATAAAATTATGTTTTCTGTAATATTAGGGTGAATGTAGTCTCGATCCTGATGAATTTTTGTCCTATATTTCTAAGGATAGAACAATGTACAAAACTATTGTATTTTTACAAATGCTTACTAATTTTTGTTATTTTCCAGGATGGTTTCTATACGTAATTATCATGTTTTGTCATATTTTCGCCCGTAAAAAATCAATGAATAGGCCAAAAAGGAAATGAAAACCCATGTCAATTACACAATATTTGTATATGATATGCTCAAGATAATATATTTTTCAAATATCATACAAAAACATGGGGTCCTCGAAAAAACAATAAAGGGTGAAGTTTGTAACTCACAACCCTTCCCCCAACTTCGCTAGCCAAGGGTATTAGGACCGATTCTCTTTCTACTAGTAGAGAATCGGTCCTAATACCCTTGGCAAGCGAAGTTTCCCTACCCCCATTTCATCAGCGCTCAGATGGGTGATATATGACTATTTTTTTAAAATCATGCCGCAAAAAAACATTCCACATCAATTCATATGTTTTATGTGATAGTATATCTGGTTTATGTCTGTTTGTTTATATGATTTTCTCCAAATTTTGTGTTTAAAGGAAATCCGTATGCGATTTTTTTAGAATTCCGGAATTTCGGTCCGGCCGGGTCCCCTCTTACCATTTATAGCAACGAACGGCACTTCCGGTGTTTGAAAATCCATTCCCATTTACGACGGGGAACGCAAAAACCTCAGAGATAGCATATAATTTTCTCTTCACTGTTTTTATTTGATTTATTTACTGATTTTAAACATTCAATATTATATGTAGACAATTTTCACCTTTTGAAAAAATATCCAAGTGGGATGTCGTGGCGTATCGGAGACCATTCTGGAATTCAAAACAACCTCCGCAACTTCCGGTATAGCGTCATATGAATTGGCGCGGTCTTCAAAAGTATAGACCTACCTTAACACAACAGAAGGATTTCATTTACAAAATTCTTCTCACAAGTAACACTAAAAATAAATTTCTCACAAAAATCAGTGATTTGAAGTGGCAAATTTCCTGCATATCCAGAAAAAAATCTTTACAACTAAACAGTTCTTAATTACTTTCCTTCCTAATTATACAATGTATTCAACAGATCCTATGTACATGTTTCATTTCGTAGAGAGAAGATTTCATTTTTTGTTCATATAGCATTTTGTAATAGTAAGCTATACAAGTTATCTTTCTTGTCATTCTTTCCATTTAAGTATGTAAGTTTGAAGAAATAAATTTAATGTGAATGACACCAACTCTACAGTATGCTAATCAGTTTTTAAAGGTGTCAATTTGACCTACTGTAGTATGTTTACTTCAATACTGTATTGAAATGTCAACTGAACTAATACATCTCGACTTTTTATTGTTTTTGATCATAGATTAAATTAATTATCTAATATAATTAAATCATGGACAATGGTCATGCAAGCATCAGGGGTGGAGGGGATGGAGGGTGGGTAAATGGCTGTTCCTGCAATCTAACCCTCTGTGTAACACATACATATGTATAACAGATGTATTGTAGTTGGAAGTTAAAACAGGTCGCAGACCAGTGTTTTTGTTCACTAGGAACTCTAGCTTCCTCCATTCTCAAAATCCTGTATGTTATTGATCCTTAAACAAAACTAACCAACAAGAAAACTACAATCATTAAACTTTATCTAGCTATAGTAAGAATGTAGTCAATATGTGGAATCTCCAATTTTAATTACGGTAGACAATTTTTGGTCAGATAACAGGCTTTCGGAATATTATGCTCCATCTACAAATACCTACACAATATGATTTTATTAGTTTGATGTCCTATTAACAGCCAGGGTCATGTAAGGACGTGCCAGGTTTGTTGGTGGACGACAGTCTGAGTACCCGGAGAAAAACCACCGACCAGCAGTCAGTACCTGGCAACTGCTCCACAAGGAATTCTTGTTCTCTATATCTTATATTAGGCTCAGTTATATGACAGGAACAAGCTTAAGGATGTTAAGTGACCATCAATCAATATTTCCCTCTATACAGAGACATGCAGGGTACATTTTGGTTATCATGTTGACAATAACCAGGACATGAAGGCATATGGGTGCACATCATGAAAACATTATACAAGATTATTATTTCTATCACAAATTAGGGCTTTTCAATATAGACTCATGGGAAATAATTTATAAGTTACATAGGGCCTATACAAAAATGTATATTTAACGAGTTTACATGTGATGTATATTTCAAAGATATACACAAGTCAAAAGAATCTACAGAAATGTTGTAGTACATGATCAGTGTATATTCAAAAAGGATATGGGTTTAAGTTAAAATGTATTTTTGTGCTGCAAAAAAGCAACTAATTAAGGAAATTAAGTTCAATTTAAAAATGTGTAAAGATATGTATATTTAAAATGAGTGAAAATACAGTAAATACTAATACATATAATATACAAATGTAATATACTTTTAACAATTCATGTATATAAAAAGCATTTTAAAAATTTCTACATATATATATATATACATATTTACCATTATTTTGGTATTATATATTTCTATCACAATACATCATGTTTTTTACTCTCGGGCCATCATATTTTGTGTCAAGGCTGTTGGATAAATGTATTGATATTTAAAAAAACTTCTGGTCGTCAAACTGCTGTGCTCCGATTGTAAAACAAATTAATAATGGAACTGAATGTGATGTAAGAATCATTCATGCTGTCCTATTTGTGTAGCATTAAATACCAATTCAAAGCCCTGTGGTCAGTTATATCTTGAAAGGACCCTTTCAGTAATTTTGGTATAATTAACAATTAACATACCACATTAACTGGACTTGATTACAATGGTTCAATGTCTATAAATCATGCAGTAGCTACAGATATCACTTTGCAGTAAACATACCTGCATGCAGTTTGTCAACAAGTAGTTAATTCTCAAGTACGTAATCTAGATCTAAAAAGACGTTCAATGAGTTAGAATATATATCATGGAGTTTTTGCTGAAAAAAAAATCATTGATATTTTCTTTATGCAATTAAGATTTTGAATATTAATGAGTGCCTACTTCAATTTGCTTACGAAGATATATCTGTACACCTTATTTGCATATCTTGGCAAAGGTGTTTTACCTAATCTAGCATGTTTAATTTGAAGTTAATTCATTATACAAAAAAAGGTATATAATTGTGGTAGAAAATAACTAACATTTATCGGATATGGAATTTATTTCACACTTATATGTCAGTTTTTAAAAGTTACAAAAAGACACTTGCTAAAGCTTAATAATACACTTATCTAGAAAAAATATCATATCTTTAATTTTCCAACTACCACTCACTGTGTAACCTCTATATCATTCACATTTCATGTAGTTTAACAACAAGGACATATTTTCATTATTCTAATCCTAATAGAGTTAATTTCTCTTCAGTTCTTTCCAGTGTATGGTCACCTCAATTTGAGCTTTTCAAAAATAAAGGCTTTCCATATGATCTACAAAACAAGAGACTGTAAATTATATTCTAGAAGCGAAGTAGGTAGATGAAGAAGAGGGCGAATCGTATATCTAGCAAAATGAGGGTGGCTACAAGGCTACTTTAGGCTTGTAATTGTTAGTCCACCATATTGCAACAAAAACAGAAATTTTAATTCAATTAAATACTTGTCTATCATACTATATCATCATGGGGCGCCATAGCAACAGGACATTAGAAAATTATTGCAACCAGAAATGTTATTTCATAGTTGTCTATGACGCCATAAACATGTAACAAAAGGGAATAAAAAAGATTAAAAGTCACAGAGAAACAGAATCTGAATCTGAATTCTCCATGATTTTTCCTGATTCTTTAGGTACCATTACTCATCGAGCTCTGTCCTTCAGGCACAACACTCATCGGCCATTCTTCTACTGGTTCACAGGTGTGCTCCTCTAATTCATCGGAATCTTTAAACCCCTTACCACACGCATCGCATGTGTGTGATATCTGATGATCATCATGTATGGTAATGTGTTTTTGCAGCCTATCTGTGTCCTTAAAACTCTTACCGCAGATATCACATGTGTAAGGTTTAGAATTAGTGTATGTGCAGGTGTGTTTTTCTAGATTATCAGAATCCTCAAATTCTTTACCGCAGATGTCACACATGTACGGCTTCAGTTCTATGTGTTTCTTGGAATGAATCTTTAGATCTGATGCCCTCTCGAATCCTTTACCACAGACCTCACATCCGAACGGCTTCTCTCCTGTATGTATCTTCATGTGTGTCCTCAG
Organism: Argopecten irradians; assembly: GCF_041381155.1. Classification (NCBI taxonomy): domain Eukaryota; kingdom Metazoa; phylum Mollusca; class Bivalvia; order Pectinida; family Pectinidae; genus Argopecten; species Argopecten irradians. Next base: position 41,715,014 of record NC_091136.1, read on the forward strand.
ATTGCCAGACTTTCGGAACTCTATACCACACCAGTCACACTTGTAGGGTGTTTCCCCAGTATGGAGCGTCATGTGATCCCGTATGCTAACTCCCCATTTGAATTCCTTTCCACACACATCACACTTGTATGGTGTTTCATTTGAATGTATCGAGGCATGTTTCTGTAGATTACCGGACTCACTAAACCCCTTCCCACAGATTTCACATGTATATGGTTTCTCTCCTGTATGTGTTCGTGTGTGTTTCTTTAAGCTCCCTAATTCGCTGAACTCTTTAGGACAGAGCTTGCACTTATAAGGCTTTTCCCCTGTATGTGTTCTGAAGTGTTTTCGTAGGCTTCCTGATTCCCTAAACGCTTTTCCGCAAGCAGCACATTTGTATGGTTTTTCTCCTGTATGTATACGGAAATGTCTCCCGAGACTTCCGGAAGTCCTGAAATCCTTTCCACAGACTTCACATTTGTGGGGCTTCTCTATGATAGCTGTACCAGTATTAGATAGTCTATTTATATTTGGATCCATTCCATACATGTTGGAGGTATTCTGGCCACCTGCATGTCCCTGATAGAAGTTACCTGGCACATCGTGTGACTTCTGATTATTTTCTCCTTCCTTTGTTCCACTAGTTTCAGCTTTCACTTTGGGGAAATTGTCTTGTGTTAAAAGTTTCAGCAATTCACTCATCGTTGATGGTTAGCATTGACTGTATCTGTGGATTCGTAATTTAAAAGTCTTTGCGGTGTGTTTATCCCCTTTGTATCAATCTGTGTTAAACTTGATCTTCCCGTCCTATTGTCATGCAAGAAGATTCCTCAGAAGACCTAAATGGAACAAATTACAAAAATAAACAAGTTACCTTTACACTCTATTGCACAAGTTTACCTTTACACTCTATTGCACAAGTGTTCATCAAAAATTGTTCTCATGGCAACCATTGTTTTCTATAAACATGTACATGTATATCAGTTATCTCATAGTCTCATTCGTAATAATATATGCAATTAATACTTAACTGCTCATACATGTAAATCATCTGTGATGAAAAGATGATAAATTACTTTTGGGAGCATATGTAATACAATTGTAGCTTATTATTACGTAAACATGTAGTTTGACTAATTAAAATTAAATAGTTCAAGTTTTGGAACCCATCGCCAGAGCTCCAAGAACGACCCAAGAAAGTTTATACTATAGATTAAAATAAAATCCCTATATATATGTATATAGAGATAACAATTAAGCTAAGAAACAATAAATGATTATATTTAGGATCTTTTTTTCAAAATTATGGTATTTTGTGACATTTGAGCATCATGCATTGATGATAAGTAATGCCAACTGTGGCAAAATCTTCCTGACACAATACAAGCAGACACAAATTATACATTAATATCAAAATTTCTAGAAAGATGTTTTTGACATCTTTTAGGCAATAAAAGATACTGTAGGTACAAAGGGCAATAACTCTTACACATGGTCTAGATTATTTTGTTATTGTCTCAGAAATCTCTCACAAAGTTGAACGAAAAAAATCAGTTTTTAAATATTCAATTAGTTTTTTCTTTCAAAATTTTCTTAGCAATAAATACTTGAGGTAGTAAGTTAATGGTAAATATTACATTAATCCTTTCCATTTACAAATGAAGCGAAAAATGTTAATGAATGATGTAACAGCTATGAGAGATTTATATCTCAAGACTTGCAACACTGTAATTACAAGGTTGACATTCTACCATTCAACTCAAAGGAACTAAGATAGTAAGGCAATGGTACCTGATGCTCTCACTTCAACTTTTTACAATTCTTTAAAATTCTCCACCACAAAGTCTTCAACCAAAAAAATAACAAAAATCTATGGCCAGATTCAATATCGCCAAGGAAGCAGTTCATCCTCCAACAACTTCAATCCCTGAATAGTTTAAATGGCTTATGCAGCAAATCTGTAATAAAAGTGAGAAGAAAAACTCAACAATGCTGTTGAATTGTCAAGACATTAAAACTTGTGCTTCTTTTATGTTCATATGATGCACACTATACCATGCATGTGGACTTCCCTCAATTTTAGAGAAATTCACATTAGCAGAATCAAGATATGTTCACATGATGCACACTATACCATGTGGACTTCCCTCAATTCAAGAGAAATTCCAGCTAGCAGAATCAAGTAAAATCTATATACATTATATAATTTCTAAATCTCTGATAATATACTGTAACGTTAAACTGTAGAGCTCTGTTACATTCGTTCCATTTAATATTCAGTTTGCTTTATACTCATTCTTTTCTTTTATACATATAGTTTTACCATACAAAGGTGTGACAAATGATATCGAAATACATAAAGATATACTACATTATTATACGATTGGTGTTTTTGCTGTATTTTGATTGGCCAAAACGTTTTTTGACGTCGAGTCGTACCCAAATATAGCGTAACAGGGGTTTCCTAATTCAATGACGTCTGAATAATCTATTGTGACGTCATTATTATAGTTGGCAACATTTATGACGGAAGTTTACTGCAACCAACGGTGATCAACTGCGAACTTCAATTTATGGAAAACGTTCAAGAATGCCAGACGGGCAATTGATGCAGCGATGAAATACTCGGATCCGGTTCTACCAGTCTAAAACATTAGCAAGAAGCATTTGGATATTTACCATTTACTACAGGTAATGGATTAACTACTTTTGTAAAAAGAACAATTACAAATATCATCCAGTTTAGTCTTTTTGAATAGCCGGGTTAGTATCCTGTAAATGTCATATAATAAAACAGCTATCGACCTATTTTCAAGTGGATAGGGTGAGTTATCAACCCTCGAAAATGATATAACCCTCGGCCTTTGATCTCGGGATATATCACTTACTTCGGTTGATAACTCACCGTATCCACCTGAAAATAGGTCGATAATTGTAAAGTATCATGATCACAAATTCAAAAAGAAGTAAGTTTTAAAAGAAAGTAACCGTAACATTAAAATGCAGCAATTTTCCAATGTTATTGATATTCTTTTTTTAATTAGGCCTACACAGTAGTAGTTGTCTCCCTTGTACCTTTAAAATGTTACTTACAATTTAAATATTCATTTCTAGTACTAACTACGAATAACCTAAAAATATATATGCGACGGTATACTCGATTTCAGCTTCACTTTGTTTTCATATCACTGGATAGTACAATTATAGGCCTAATTCGATTCGTGCACACACAAAGCGGCACTGATGCACTGGCCCATGGCATATCACCGAGTAAAAGTGTCGCTATTTCAGCTTTATTTATTCCAGGTACAACTTTTATATCAGTTATTTAATTTCAATAATTTCCAGTATTTCATATTTAGTAAATAGGGAGAATTAATAACGGCTAAGTCCTTACCTCTGAATGATTTTGTCAATGTTTAATTTCCATCTTGGATTTTTTATTGTCATATAGTCGTTGTCGGTAAAACGCTTGAAAATCATAATAGGGACTTACTACTATCAGGATTCCTCATAGGAACGGTTACGAATCGACATGATAAAACAGTGAAGACTCTAAAGTGGGATAAACCCCAGGGGGCCAACTCAATGAAAATGGATGTTGTCATACATTTTTTTTGTATTTTGTGGTTGGACTGATGAATATGTATAACAGTCATGTGATTTTTTTTCAGAAAATACGAGATTTGATAGTAAATACGAGATAAAATACGAGATTTACTCTAGTAAATATCCTGATTTTTAAATAATTTTTCAAATCTTGCATTTTCTGAAAAAAATCACATGACTGTTGTTCATATTCATCAGTCCATCCACAAAATACAAAAAATGTATGACAACATCCATTTTCATTGAGTTGGCCCCCTCTGGGATAAACACAACGCCAACGACTAGTGTATTTGCATATACTGCAAAACTTCAGAAAATATTATTTCCAAAAGCATTATGAATCATCTTATTACTACCAACATGGTTTCTGTGCAAAATGATCAATCAAAACGCATGACCTCAAAATCTAGACAAATTAACCTGATTTCACCAAATCATTTGACATACATTATACTTCTATGGCACTGGTTGAAAACCCTTAAACTGGATATTTTCGTTTCCTCTGCAGTGTAACTCAAACTGTCATTACACTGTACAATGTTTGTCTGAAAACTAATTCATGTTTGTCTGAAAACTAATTCTTATTACAAAGAGAAAGACAACAAAAGTATGTTGTTATTCTTTTTATTTTCTTTCAATCATTGTACATGTAGATTGTATAGCCAGACATATTGTCATACACTTTACACTCGTACACATATTCTACCACAACTTTCCCATAAAAAATCCATATACTCACTCATATATATACACATTTGTTCTTACTTCTCTAAAACACACTTATTTACCATCATTTATTCATTGATTTATTCTTCTTTACATACCCACAATTAGTGTCAAAACACTAATTACTTTTTCAATTTTTAAACAGACATGAGATATTTTGGGACATCAGAATGTCTAGTAACAACAGGGAAAAAATGAAAGAAAAAACTTAGTCAATTACTGAAATGCTAAGAGCACTCTGCTGATATTACTTTTATAATTTTTTTTACATCTTTACATAGACACTGACTGTTTGAAAGACACCTCACGGTACTGTTGGATTAATTTTCATGGTAAGGGAGATTTTAAGGTAATTTTAATTATATGAAAAATAATAATTGTATACTGGTATCAGTATTTAATCAATTAATTTAATGGCAACTAAAATGGCACATCTCCATCTTTTAACTGATATAGTTTCATCATGTTATAATCACAGGAGCCTTGCACAATATTTCCCAACACATCTTCCAAATACAATGCATACTATATGCACTACAGTACATAATGGAGATTGAGTATATAGGAATCAGTGACTAAATCCTGTGACCACAATATATATACACAATTTTTGATGCCATTTTTTCATGAATTTCTCTCAGTATAGTTATGAGTCAGAAATTTTCTTTGAGCAGTCCATTAAGAGATCATGAATTTCCTTGGCACAGTTGATTTGCTGTCTGACCATTGAGAGGAATTGAGAGTAAGGTACTGCTGTAGGAGTCTCCGGCCACTGGTTGTTCTCCTTGGGCACATTTACAGTAAATGGGATAAACTTCTGGCTGTCTGCATTCTGTTGGTGAATTTCTAATGCAAGTCGCTGAAAAAACAATCATAAATGTGGTACTTTCATGTACAATTTATAGCAGTTCTTTATTTTGTCTCTTTACCAAGTTATAAGGATGTTGATTATTGAGGTTATCACACTACAAATAAAAATGTTAATAAAATAGAGTAAGAAAATATCAGCTAACAAAAATCTTAATAAGTCATATCAAATAATCATGCAATTTCAAACTAATATTTTGAAGGTAAAATTTGATTTTAAAAATATTCCATTGTAATTTCAATACTACTAAATAATCTTGATTTGTTTTCTGATCCCTATTGTCTACAACATAACAAAGATCTTTTGACTGTTTGTACAATTCTATTGTGACATTGGTAGTCATGAGATATTTTTTATGTTACATTCAGAGCCTTGATTCTATAATATATTGTAGACCTACTTACCAAATTAGACTCAATCTGGTCACAGAGAGAATAAAACTCCTCCAGACTTTTCTCAAACTTTTGCTGTTGGCTGTCTGCAGGGCGCCTGTAAAGTAAAATCAATACAAGATCAAAGAGGGATCTGAGCAAATAATACCGTATATTAAAATGTTTTAAACGGAATGTTTTAAATGGACCTTTAAAATCGATAGCAATTGATAATTATAAACTTTAAAGATGCTCCACCACTGACAAATAGTATTTTTTCACTATTAAAAACTGGAGCAAATGATTAGGTATTTTTCTTCAGTTACAAAAGTTACTTACTTTACACCATTACCACCATTGAAAATTTTGAGCTTCTAATTTTACTTTAAGTTAAAAATATAAAAAATAATTAATTGCATCCCGAAAAAATTCCATGTCACTATATCCTATATGGAATGAAATACTGATTGCACATGCACCAAAGCAAAATAAATTGTTTTTTAATTTGTTTTTGTGTTAACTAGACATATATATATATATACGATTAAACACAAATTATTGTTCAAATGATGAAGATCATTTATGCTCTGTCGGCGGTGGAGCATTTTTAAGCTTTCAACTAAGTATATATATCTCAAAGAATTGTTGATAAAAACTTGGTTGATAAATGTAAATCTCAATTAGCAATTAAAATGTAAAAACAATCTTGGAATTATGACATGGAGATTTCACCTGCATTATGCATCCTAAAGAATGTAAAAACAATTGTCAATCGTGACAGAATGATATCAGAGTAGTAACATGTATACCATTCTATACGTTTATAATGGTGATAGGGTATCCAAGGATTAATTGTCTTTCTTTGATACTTTATTGGTTTAAAAAAATCATTGACCGTTAGAGACCGACAGTTAGTCAGTCGCAATGATGGAAGATTTCTGACAGATGGTAGTCGGGAGAAGAAGTGGAGGCAGGGTATGATTACCGGTATTCAATCTACCATGGTGATTGCACTATGGTACGCTACACTTATCATTGGACATGTAGAGTGTAGTGCAATCAGCCGTGAGTCTCCGACAAATCCGATGCAGAAAAAAATTGGTATGATTGAGACATTTGGTTAATGATTTAATTATCTATTATATCATAATATGTTAAAATTTTATCAAATTGCTTGCATAGATTTGTAAACGCTATATGTAGTGTTTTAAATTGTACACTTACAATCCGTCATCTGTCAATGCATTCTGACGTAAGGACTGGCCTGCAACTTTGATGAGATTCTACAAAGACAAAAATGTCATTTCAATAACTTTATAAACTGGGAATACTTCTCAATATTACATTAAAGATGCTACATCACCGACATAGCATAAATGATATTCATCATTTGAACAAAAACTGGAGTTTAATCGTGTATATATATGCCTAATTAACACAACAAATAACATGAAATAATTCATTTCGCATTTGGTGCATGTGCAATCATTACTTCATTCTATATAGGATATAGTGCCACGGATTTTTTTCGGGATGCAATTAATTATTTTTCATATTTCTACCTTAATGTAAAATTAGAAGCTCAAACTTTTCAATGGTAGTAATGGTGTAAAGTAAGTAACTTTTGTAACTGAAGAAAAATACTAATTCGTCTGTTCCTGTTTTTGATAGCGAAAAAAAAACATTTGTCAGCGGTGGAGCATAATATCATGTATCACAAATTAAATTGTACTCCATAAATTGCAAAAAAAAAAAAAAAAAAAAAAAAAAGATGAAATAGTTTCAGTATTAGTGCGTTGTCCGAGAATTTCCAAAATAAGTGATCTAGTGTTTAGAGGATTGCCAAAGCCTTTAACAACACAGACGCCTACAATACAAATTAAAATACTACGGCATAACAGGCAACACACACAAATCAATCACAGACTTTCTCTCACAACAACAATCAAATAAAATACAAGTAACTTCAGGAGTCCCTCAAGGAACATGTTTGGGCCCAATTCTGTTTCTCACATACATTAAAGATTTCCATCAATACATGCAGCACAACATACTAAGATTATTCGCAGATGACAGTATTATATACAAAACAAAAAACAACAAAGACGACACAATAAAACTACAGAAAGATTCGGACGCAGCAGCACAATGGGAAACAGACTGGCTAATGAAGTTTCACCCAGATAAATGCAACATCAACAGTGTTACACCAATACGCAACAAAATACATCACAACTACACACTCCACAATCACACACTCGAGCAAGTAAACTCAAGTAAATATTTAGGACTAACACTACAAAAAAACCTAAAATGGGACATGCACATAATTAATATCATCGCAAACGCAAACAGATCAATAGGCTTTAAAGCACAACTTAAAAATTAATTCACCAAATATAAAAGCACGCGCATACAAAGCACTAGTCCGACCCAAACTGGAATACTGCTCTTCCATATGGGATCCCCACAACACACACCAAATTCAACAGATAGAAAAAAACACAACGCAGAGCAGCAAGATATGTTCACAACAAATATCACGACATCAGTTCAGTTACAAACATGATACATCAACTCAACTGGCCAACATTACAGACACGACAGCTACACACAAGATTAATACTTTTCTACAAAATAATATTCAATATAGTTGCCGTTCTTCAGACAAATCTCTGCTACAAAGGACACATACAAATATTCATTTTCCCCACAAACAATAACACAATGGAATCTCCTCCCTGTACAGGCTGTAGCAGCAGTACAATGCACTACACTCGAGGACTTCAAGGCACATATTTCCAACGTAGCCCTTGAAGCCCTCACGCATTAGTTTTGCACACACCTGTTATCTATATACTAAAAAAAATCACAAATTTAATCCCTTCACACCTTTTTACCCCTACAGATCACCGTGACATAATCATCATTTTTTGACGGCGTTCATGTAAAAAGAAGAGAAGATTACTCGACGATGCTTTCGTATATTTAGGCAATACTCAAAGTGTTACCTTACCGCAAGTGACTCTTTGAGTCGTGGTACAAGAATTTTAACTCGATGAACGGGATCTGAGTCTGTTAGTTGCTGCTGCTGTTGTGATGGAGCATTCTGTTGTCCCTGTGGCGCCTGCATTCTATGATCTGCGGAGGCAGCCATTTTGGGACAATCGGAATCAAACAGGTGCTTTTATCGAAGGGTCACATTCGATTCGGAGCAATGTTACTTGGCCAGGATGGACAGGATCACAGTTGCCAATATGTAATATTTACATACTACACTAGTACTGGTGCACTCAAGTTTACCGAAAATTGTAATAAAGATAATTAAGCCTGAAGTTTATATAATTAGAAAACACAAACAGGCCTACTGTAAAAAATTATATAAGCTGTGTCTAACATTTCATCTATTCAACGAGCGATAATACAGTGGCCTTGGACTTGAATGTACGAAATCATATGCGCCATATATATCTAAATAGAGGACAAATCGGCCAAACCCAGGGGCGTTTTCGTTCGACCGTTGTTAAAGCACAGGTTTACGACGCAAAAAAAAATAAAAATAAAAATATAAAATCACCAGGTCCGTCTTTAATTAATAAACGAACAACTAGGTCCAACCAGTCAAACCGTATAATCGAAAACGGACCAGGTCAAATCGGCCAAACCTGCTATACAAATCTAGGATAAATCGGCCACACCCGCAAAACAAATTTATTAAGGTCGCCATACAAATTTAGGTCAAATCTGTCATACCTGCCATACAAATCTAGGTCAAATTGGCCACACCCGCAAAACCAATTAATTTAGGTCGCCATACAAATCTAGGTCAAATTTGTCATACCTGCCATACAAATCAAGTTCAAAACGATAATTTTTAGTCAACTTTACAACGTTGTCGAACAAATCAAGTTCAAATCGGCCACTTCAGCTCAAAGAGCGACAAGGCAACAGCGCATATAGTTCCCATGGATATTTCAGTCGCCTAAAAACATTGATTAAACCAGGAAATGACAAGCAATATTAATTTTATATAGCTAAAAACATTGATTAAATTATCGGTGATTTGTGCTGTCGCTTCGAGTGTAGCTATTTCCGGTCAATCTAATTAAAATTATACTTGTAATTCCGCTCCACTACGATACTCTACGTTACGCTCCAATACATTTTAATTAGATTGTATTTCCGGTGTACCGATGTACATGTATGGCCTATTGAAAGCAAGAAGCTGACATGATGACGTCATGGATCAGTAGTTACATGGATTCGTATGAAGGTAAGACGCTTTGCATTAATAACTTTAAATTCTGATAAGTCTTTGGGAATTATTATCCAATGTTGAAAATGATAATGTCAATAGATCAGAATAATTTGATAAAGAATGGTCTAAAATAAAGTAAGTAAAGAAATGTCGTTCATATCGTTTACAACCAAATAAAAGTTGTCGATTGGTGTCAGAAGAGTCCGTCATAACGAATTGTTGATGTTAACAAAGCATGAAGGTATGTCAATTAATTCTACATGGGTGTAATCATCTTTTTTCTTCGATGTAAGTTTCGAAGACCGACAGTAAAAATGAAAATGAAAAAACAATGATTGGCAGAAAACCAAATCATCTGGACAATGACTACATGTTAACTGTTGCCGATGTCTTCTTTTTGGTTATGTTCATGCTCAAAAATCAAATCAAACATTTCATCAATAAAATATTCATCCTTTATAAAATGAAAGTTAACGATATGCGATGCCTGTTATATTCCAAAGAACGATTACATGTGGTGATAAAATATTTGGCTTAAATCAATAACGTCCAAAACAGGGTCATTTAAGAATGGAGTTTCGTGTATGCGATATGTTGAGGACTGTGTGCACACGTGCATGGTCTTATGGACATTAGTTCGGGCTTACCACATTAGATTAGTTTAGTTTCTTCTGCATCAGTCGTATCAAACTGAAACTGGAGTGGTAAAGAGTCGTAAAATAATTCAGTAAAGGTAAAAGTATCAAGGAAATGACGTGGAACTTTATTGTCAGATTAGACGTTCTAAATTCCCTAATATAAAGCTCATGCTAAAACACAGCATGTTTTTGTGTGAAAAAGGTTGCTTAAAATTACCATTCATTTTATTTGCTCATATGCGTTATGGATACGCCTTCGAAATATACAATGTAAGCGATTTTCTAATGCAGATTGGCCTTATTACAGACATAGAGAAAATAAAACAAAAACAAATATGCTTTCAGTATCAAATTTATTCGTATAAGAAACATCTTTTTAAAAACACCTTGTTGTACAATATTATGTAGACTTCTGTACAATTGTATGTATGAAACGTCTACTTTGATACCGGGTATAGCACAGTTAAATATTAGCACATTAATTACATGGACATTGCAGTAAGTAATCACAAACGCCTTGGTCCATCTACATTACGTATTATATCATTAACAAACATATCATGAATCTAGTGAAATGCTCCAGGCTCCTGTGCTCATAATATGGCAGACTATACTACGTGATTTTTTTCAGTATAAGGAAATATTATAGTTGGCCCAACAAAGTGGTTAACAATGACGTCTACAAGTAGGATATGATGCATTCAGTCTGTGAAATGATATTCATGGAACATTTTCACTTGTATGATACATGGTCATTGTTTTTTACATGTATAATATGGATCCTTTAGGGTGATAAAACAATGTAACAATTTTTGTTAATTATTTATAGAGCTTACAGATATAGAATACATGTTGCAAGATAACACACAAGTAATTATAGTAGTAGATCTTCACACAAAAATGAAAACTACTATTACTTACAGCGGAATTGATTCCAGCAAACTTGAAATGTATATAGTTATCAAAAAGCAAATAAGTTTTAAAGAAACACAGACGCTCCACCGTCGACAGAGCATAAACAATATTCATCATTTGTGAACAACAATTTGTGTTTAATCATGTATATATATATCTAATAAACACTAAAAAGAAATATAAAATAATTATTTTGCTTTTGGTGTATGCGCAATCAGTAGTTTATTCCATATAGGACAGAGTGCCACGGAATTTTTTCGGAATGCAATTAATCATTTTTAATATTTCTGTCTTAAATAAAATTACAAGCTCTAACTTTTCAACGGTGATGATGGTGTAAAGTAAGTATTTTCTGTAACTGAAGAAAAATACTAAATTGTCTGCTCCTGATTTTGATAGAGAGAAATAATACCATTCGTCAGCGGTGAAGCATCTTTAAATAACCTTAAGTGGAGTGTCTTTTCGACATCACTTTTAAGAAATGATCACTTTCATATTCTAATTGTAATTGAACACATCAAAACACGAATATGGAGCATTTACAAATTATAATCAAAGAAAGAACAAAAGAAAACGTAAAGAAAGCTAGAACTTGGTGAGATAATTGCATCACAAAGCTAATACGATAAACAGCATTATGTCGTGGTAGCATTTAGATTGTTTTCCGTTAGCTGGCGTGAAAAGCAACATTATGACATACAGGTATACTCAGATGATTACAAAAGCTATACCCAAATGAACTTCATCCCCCTACTGTAGGCCCACCTAAGGACAAGATCCGACAAAAGCAGCGGCGAAAATATTTACGAAAAGCAGGGGCAGAGCAGAATGGTGCGATTTACAAACACAGTCACAGGCACAGAACATATCCGGTAAGCAGTCTTTAAACATTTAAAATTGTAAATAAACATTACACTGAAAACTCGTTTGTTTTCGCGGTGATTGTACAAATAAATATTTCGTACGGTCATGACTTTAGTACGGTCATGACTTCATTACGGCTTCAGTACGGTCATGAGTTCAGTACGGTCATGACTTCAGTACGACTTCAGTACGGTCATGACTTCAGTACGACTTCAGTACGGTCATGACTTCAGTACGACTTCAGTACGGTCATGACTTCAGTACGACTTCAGTACGGTCATGACTTCAGTACGACTTCAGTACGGTCATGACTTCAGTACGACTTCAGTACGGTCATGACTTCAGTACGACTTCAGTACGGTCATGACTTCAGTACGACTTCAGTACGGTCATGACTTCAGTACGACTTCAGTACGGTCATGACTTCAGTTCGACTTCAGTACGGTCATGACTTCAGTACGACTTCAGTACGGTCATGACTTCAGTACGACTTCAGTACGGTCATGACTTCAGTACGACTTCAGTACGGTCATGACTTCAGTACGGTCATGACTTCAGTACGACTTCAGTACGGTCATGACTTCAGTACGACTTCAGTACGGTCATGACTTTAGTACGACTTCAGTACGGTCATGACTTCAGTACGACTTCAGTACGGTCATGACTTCAGTACGACTTCAGTACGGTCATGACTTCAGTACGACTTCAGTACGGTCATGACTTCAGTGGTGAAGACCATCTGAAATATGTATTCGTAACACATTATTTTTTCAAAGTAAATTATCCTGTCAAAGTAAAATTGCTGAGTGAATTTGCGTCCCAAATTTTGGTCATGTTTTTGCATACAATTTGCAGTAAGAATAGGACCAAAATGCGGGTCGCAAACTTAGCATTCACTATTGACAGGATATTTTTACTTTGATATAAAAAGAATGTGTTTCGTGCTCTTTGATTTGTTGGTGGATATCTGATTGGTGAATAAAGAATACCCAGAAAACAAAGCGAAAGTTAAACAGCCGCGTAAACTAATGATTTTATAGTAAGGTGTTCTCTTGTTCATATTTGTCCAGTTGTTATATTGACAACTTGTTGAAAAAGTGTTATCTGAACTATGAGAATCGACCCTCAAGTGTAATGATATTTCCTTGTGAATTATAGTTCACGTAATTATCAAACTAACACTAACTGTCAGCTAGAGCTTAAACTCTCATATCGATAGCATTTTAATTGAAAGTATGCATATACATGTCTAGTTCTTTACATAGGAATTCGACCAATTGAAAATAGATTTTAGATAATCAAACACGTTTTCAAGTAGTTCATCACAAAGCTAACGATATTTCGTAAAATCATTGTTTCAGAAAACTGGAAAAATAAAGCAAAGGTTTTATCTCTTTCCCAATTAATTTTTAGAAACAATGGATCTTGTATATTTTGAATTTATGTCATAAATTAGTTTACGGCATGTTTAGTAGCAATAGAAAAAAAAGTTTAAGGAAAAAATGAAAACCTGTTTGCAATACAGTATAAAGTTTGAAAGTTCGAACCAAAAATGTAAAGGAATCAAAACAAACACCTATTATAATAAGTTTACAGCAATATACAGACATCAAATCACAACACATATATAGTAACAAAACTAACAATACAACAACGCAAAGTGTCTTCTTATGGGTAACAAAGTAAACTAAACATAAACTCACTGTTGTCCGTAACTAATAAAAAAGTAACAAATTAAATTGATTGGTCAGGACTGTTGATAACACATCAACCGATTATAAATATTGAACGTGATCAGGAATTTGTTGACTGAAATTTGTCAATGAGTTGTTGGACCCATCCCTTCATAACGACAAGATTGTCGGCATCTGAAGTCAGCTGGTCAAGGCGACCCAAGGACCGTGATGGTTTCAGAGCACCGCTTCCCGGCGTGCTTGACCGACTCCTGAACACCTGAGCAGGATCAGAACTTTCTCTGAGGAAGTAACCGTCCTCTCCTCTACAGGGAGTTGACGCACGTTTATACCTAAACCTGCTAGCTAAGGGAGACGACTCCCGTTCACAACTGGCCGACTTGGTGTGGGCACGGAGTTCTCGCTCTTCACTGGAGGGTCTGGAATTCCGATATATTACATCCTGCTGAAGACTTTCCATTCTTTGTTTCACAACAGCTCCTGGCTCTTTGGGAGGTTTCCCTATCCCTGCCCCAATCTTGTTTACTATCGAGTTGCTTATGGGATAGTGTTTAGTAGACTCGGGAAGCACAGTCACTTCAGACTTTGGCTGGATTTTCTCCTCCAGTCTTTGCACATAGGCCTTGATCGGGAGGTCAGCCTTTGGTTTTGACACTAGTGAGATAGAAGGTATTGATGAGACAGGTGAAAGTTTATCATTGTGGTCAACAGGGTCAACATCCATCTCGCAGTATACGGCAGAATCTCGAAACGCATCACCGTCGTCAAAAGCCATTGAAAACTGACGCTCATAAAAACTATCTCCAGAAGAGTCAGACTCAGTGTGATCTCTTAGTTTCACATTTTCATCAGTGCTACGAGGAGAGTTTTCAGTGTTGCAGCTTTCGCCAATAGAAAAGGCAGAATCACATTGCTGAATGTTGAGGTTTTGAAGGTTTAATAGAGTTGAAGTAGAATCCTTTAACATTTCCGAAGACAATTCTTCACTCCCTTGTAACTCGTCGTTGTTGAAACTGCAGACCTGCTGCAAGTTTTCTATACTAGGCGTTAATGAAATATTTGATTCAGGAAATATGTGTTCTGGATTTCTAGACATGTCCGACTCGGCCATACGTTGGCCTATCATAGCACCACCGAGTTCCCCTGACTGTAATACCGACGTGAGATCTAACTCACGTGACTTTGGCGACCCGAACCACGAGTTGACAGACAGAAGACTGTGTCTATTGTCTTGTTTCTCTGAATACGTATCATCCTCCTGCTCACACACACCTTGAAGTTTATTGTCATATGAGCCTGATCGTCTGTGCGTAATTTTACTTGCAAAATCATGAATTTTGTTTTTCAGCGTGTCTACGAGACTATCGTTACAGGAGTCTTCATCGCTTTCCTGACTTTCATAAGAAGAGGATGACACGTTAGATGCACAGGAATCTCGATGAGAAAGCTGATTGGTTGTTTCATTTTCTGGTGGTATTTGAATAATATTTGTTGGGAACTTTTGCGACTCGAGAGATAAAGTTGAATCCGATTTTTGCAAATATTCTTCCATTTCTGCCACAATTTTTTCATGATCAAATATAACTTGATCCATATCGAAAGAGGAGGACCTAGCCCCTTTCAAATTGTCACTGGTTGGCACGCCAACTCTAGCACTAGGCGTTGAGTTTGACCTTTTCAAGGGTCGATGCTTACGAATTTGCGGGAGTTTACCCAGCGTGCTGTAATCATCTCCATCCCGATCATATGGCGAGAAATTCTGAAGATGGCTGTATTTCCCGATCTGCCTGCTTGAACCTCCGATGCCTGAATGAAGATCCGACACTGAAGAAGAACCGTTGGTGGTGACGAGATCACAATGACAGGTGGACTGGTAGTGGTGACCATTGTAGCAGTTATTATTCTTACTGAAATCACTGAACACATCCTCTGAACTGCTTTTGTCCAGTCTTTCGCGTGACGAGTTACCTTTACATAACTTAGGTATATCGTCAGTAGAAAATCCTGTCACCGGAAGCGAATTTCTATTTGCATACACCATCCAATCTAGACTATCTAATTCCCCATCAGTAGAATGGGCGCGCTGACGCATTGGCTTATCGTTAACCTGTCTCACATCTATATTTGACTGAACCCAGGGGTTCTCATTCCTGAATGAAGAACTACGATTCCCGACACTTTCAACATTTGAACAACTGGATGAACACATTCTTTGGTCAGACGTTAGAGAGGATGATAAAGGCAATGGTCGAGTAAGGAATACGGACTTTTGACCAGAGGGAGACGATGTTCTAGATGAATCTTGCATAACCTTTCTAGTGAATGTATCATTGAATGCAGACACTGATTTCCCATCTCTTCGTAAATTGCTTAAAGGTTCTTTAGGGGGAGAATTTTGATCACGATTCACTGTAAAATATTGTTTGATATCGATCACTCTCTTTGGTTGAGGTAAAAGAGCACTAAAACTATCTGTACTACAGACAGAAGATCTCTCCACACTTGAACGTGGCGTGGACGGTCTCTCGATGTCAGAACTGTGTATACTGGATCTTTTATTGTCCAAACTTGTATTACTAGAATTTGGTGTGACACGTCCATTCACCCCATTCTCATTAAGAACTGGCATACTTGAATAAGTGTCTAACCGATAACTATTCAAACATGGCCTGCTGGTAATACTGATATGAGATCCCGGATCCTTTGTTGTTGGTCCAAAGTTATCCATAGCATTGTCTTTCACGGGAGTGTTCGGACCAGAGACAGAAAGGCACTCTTCACTAAAATCAACAGATCTTAGAGGTTTCATACGAGTTGCAATTCGAAAACTTCTTGATCGCCTTGTGACGGCGTCCCCATTTGGCTTCTTATTTTCTGTATCAGCGGTTTCTTCTCCGGAGTCGATCGAAGCAGACAGTAATGGGCGACCTCTCACAGCTGATTTAAAGCTGCGAGTTCGACCTAGGGCATTTCCCTCAGAGTCATCATCTTCCATGAGACTAAGGTCGCCGTCGCTTTTCAATGCTGAAATGTCACTGGCTGCTCTGTCACGTGACATAGGGCTATTTATCTCCACTGCTGAACCATATTCTGCCTCTTTACGACCCTGTAGAAAAAAAAAGGATCAACAATCTAAGTAAGGCGGATGTCTATTTTTTACATTTATAAGCACGAAAAGAAAAACTGCGTGAAGGTCAGTGAAATTATTGCCAAGAAATAAATAATTTGACAAAATAAAAATCATCTCCCATTACATACTGAAAACATCCATGATTAAGTGAAAGTCTTCTTAAAAGTGTACTTATCCTAGAGAAATCATGCTAATTTAGTTATGATTTGACTGATATATTTTTATTGGTGTAATTAAATGTACTTAATTTAGCACTGAACTTGCTGCTATAATTTAGATAATGAACAAAACTTGACAATATCAAAATAAGCATACACATTTAACAAACATATTCCCAATCCAATCACAAGTATAACTGATTATAATGCCTCACCTTTATCTTTGGAGTAAGACTCATTTCTGAAGCAGTAAGGAGTGAGTGCTTCCTCGGAAAGTTTGGTGACTGGAAACAATAGGAAACAAAAATTAATTTAACAGACATTCCCTCTAGTTTTCTGGCCTAACAGTGTCAAAGTTGATAAATCAAGATATTGTGGAAATATTTCTAATGATTAACTGAACTCTTTGCTAAACGATGCATTACTCAAATGTTTCATTCCCATCTTTAACAGCCACGTTATGATCTGGATATGACAAAGTTACTGACGATAGAAATAGGCAACACTTACCACCCTTGGACTTACAGACTCCGCCTGAAGGTAAGTCAAACATAAGAAATATCAGTAAAAGCTTGGTAGTTAATCATGCGACAGTTTATGTCAGTTTAAAAACATAGGAAGCATCATCGTAAAATAGTACATGTAATTTGAAATCTTCAATTACACTTAAATGTTTCTATTTATTCTATCATACTAAACTGGCCATTTTGGACTGACCTAGACATTACCAAAACTGTTCATAAATCTGGTTTTTCAGTGACGAATTTAGTTATTTCTTCTACTTCAAGTTTTAAGACAACACCTGCTTGCTTTGTATTAAACCCTATATACTCAATCTGGTTTTTCTGTATGTAACCTTTGTCCACCAAATCTCATAGCCATATCCTTCTTTTTTTGAAGCCATATTCGATTATTTTTTAATTTTTGCTGCAACATAGGGCAAAGTTTTTCTTCATATTATTGAAGGTATATAACTTTATTTCTATGATTATAAGACTTACCCTTCTATTATCCTTCCTGTTATGAGGTTTCAGAAGTTCAGAGATAATGGTGCCTGATTTTCGCCTCATCCTCTGTCGCCTCTCTAAGTACTCCGGAGCATTGTGGTGGTGGATCTTCTTGGCACCAAGGTCTGCAGGTGATACCGACTCTGGCCAAACAAATTCACTCGTATAGAAATCAAGGTATCATAAATCCTATTATCACCATCTGACACTGTCTGAATGATTTCTTTTTAAGGTCGAAAAAATATTTACGATGAAAGTTAATGATTACTTGCACTACATGATACAAAATAAGGTATCTAAATGGTGTGGTTTTCATTAAAATTACTCTAAAAACAAACAAGTTGGTCCCTTGATTGCATGATGGTATGAAATGATAATTATCTACCAGGTATTTGCCAGTGTCTTATTTCATCACATCTGAGGTATGTGAAAAGACAAAAATATCCTCCTCATTATGGTATGACGAGTAGGTTTATGATATTATATATGAAATAAAACATACAGAAATTGTCACCATAACTTGCACAAATGTTAAAATAATATCACTAAATTGAAATGTAATAGAATATCCGTCAGAAGTGAGGAAATACTGAAATATTGGAAGCTCCTGTTGCAGGGGACATCTTTTCCCTGTTAAGTGGAGTGACATTAAATATTAAGAACACTTAAACCACCATTACATTTAATTGCTGTCAATACTGTTTTGCAAATTTTATTTTGAAAAGAACATAAATATACTATGAGATCCACTGATCAGTGACAGATTGCCCGTCTCCCACCACCAGCTCTATAACTTTACTGACCTTCCTGTTTACTCTTGCCGAGCTGCATCACCAGACCTTTGGCTTTCTCTGGGATTTTGTCCTTGTAACTTTCGATGATGAGTCGTTTGATTTCCTGACACCATTTGTGTTTCTGGTCCAGATTTCTCGCCTGTTGAAATAAAATTTGAATTTTCATTACATGCCTGCATTTCAATGGTTTTCAGTGATCATTGTCATCATCTTCACAAACATTTATATATATAATTAATAGTTGAAAGTTTAAACCATCATTTTGCATTGTGACTTATGGATACATATGTTATTGATATATTTTCTGGTACATTGCACTGAACCCTGCCTTAGGATTAATAGGATATATTGTTTTTGTTTTATTGTTTATTGTTCAATCAAAGAATAATGAAAACTCGTTGGCAACTTTTCAATCGAAGATTTTAATTGAAATTCCTCTTTATCATCGTATACAAAGTAACGAGCTGTCATGAGCTGCAGATTTATTCTAACAGACAGAATGTTATATAAACAAGGAGATTGCAATCAGTACAGACCTGAAGTGTATGTTGGCCTCGTGGATTGTCAAAGGGAATTATCTGGAAACTTAATGGCTCCTTCGGCAAACTCTCCACCAGCATCAAATTTGAACACTACAAAAACGTAATTTTCAAATATGTGGAACGGCTCCAAATCCTCAAATTACCTATGGAGCTAATAGATTTAGGACTATTGATAACAGCAGCCATTAGATGTTTGGCATTCAGGTGCAATAAAAATGTGTGTTGGTAAATTTCCCAATTCAATCAAACTCAAAGTATACAATATAAAGAGTTATCTCCCCTTAACCTCAAATCAATGAGGAGCCATACAATATCAAAAGAAGCAAAACTACAATTTTTTTAATGAAAATTGCATATTCTCTATAAAATTACATATTATTTCTAATTTGTCTAACAAAAACACTGAAATTATATATCCATGACTTTTAAGAGAAACAAGAATTACATAGATTGATTCTAAAAGATCTAGCTAAAATTCTTCGAAACATAATATCAAATTCATCAATGATACCAATACAATCTTTTTATGGAGATTCCTCATCGACTTTTTTATCAGAAAGAAGCTAAGAAAATCTGAGGCTATTTTAAAGATGTAAAACATACCAATATAACGCCTTTACTACTGAGCATGGAGTCTTCCTTCCTCTTGGCAATTAGAATTCCCTTCTCAAACAAGAACACATGTCTGGACGTCTTAGCTCCATAGATACGAAAACTTCCCTGCAGAAAGATCATTAGAAAGTATAAGTAAGTTTATTAGAAATGAAACATATTTTTTCTGAATAATGTGTAAGAGATTGGGGTAAAATTTCAGACTTTTTGTTTACTCTGTACTAGCCTTCCTAATCTCCATGATTATCTTTGTTATGGATTAAACATTCATGTACATAGACATACAAATCAAATGTTTTTGTGTTTGGACAAACAAATCCAATGTCTTTGTGCTTGGACTTACAAATCCAATGTCTTTGTGGTTTGACTTATAAATCCAATGTTTTTGTGCTTAGACTTACAAATCCAATGTTTTTGTGCTTGGACTTACAAATCCAATGTTTTTGTGCTTGGACTAACAAAGCCAATGTTTTGTGTATGCACTTACAAAGTCTACATTTTGTGCGTGGACTTACAAATGCAATTTTTTTGCTTGGACTACCAAAGCCTATGTTTTTGTGCTTGGACTAACAAATCCAATGTTTTTTGTGCTTGGACTTACAAATCCAATGTTTTTGTGTTTCGACTTACAAATCCAATGTTTTTGTGCTTGGACTTACAAATCCAATGTTTCGTTTTTGTGCTTGGACTAACAAAGCCAACGTTTTGTGTATGCACTTACAAAGTCTACATTTTGTGCTTGGACTTACAAATCCAATGTCTTTGTGCTTGGACTTACAAAGCCAATGTTTTTGTGCTTGGACTTACAAAGCCAATGTTGCCCAAGCTAACTATTTGTAACTCAATTCAAGAAGGAAAAAAAGTTCATGCACCTATCCCTCTGCCTTTTAGACTTACAACTATCCTGTAGCAATATCACTACCTATTTTGTAAAGCTGATGCAATTTCTTTATGTCGTAATGACCCATTACCATATCAGTAGACTGGTCTCCTCACTTTGTGAGTATTTTTAAGCTGAATTTCAATGAGTCATTTACTCCTAGTTTAAAACTAAGAATCAGACATAGTAGAGAGCAAAACTCATTAAGCCAAACAATTTTATAAATAATTAAAATATTCTAAAGACTGTTGGTGAATCTAACATGTTTGTAACAGGGTAATTTTGAAAATAAGACTGCATTCAAATGATAAATTTCTCTTTAGAAAATCATGTGTACCTCAAGGACAAGTTCTCCGATTCTCGTCAAGTCTTCTCCCTCGTATTCCTCTAACTGTGACTGAATCTCCTGAACTCTAACAGCGTGTTCGTGTTTGCGTTTCATCTCGTTAATGTGCTGCGCCATGCCCGTCATGTGATCGAGAGCTGTAGACAACACCTTATGGCCAGGGTCCTTCTTGTCATAGTTCTTCAGGATGTTCTGTCAGGATAGAAGTATTCTATGTACTAAAGTTTGCCCTAATGAAGCTTTCTATGAGTGTGATTTAAATATGGGCCCTAATTCATCAGCATTCCTTAACTTTTAGGAAAGAATTACAGAAGTAAGAAAAGACTATCCCTAACTTCTGCAATTCTCTCCAATGGATCATTTTTAGTTAATGAATTTCTTAAAGTTAATGGATGTTGATGAAACTGGGCCATGGTTATAAGGCTTAACTACTCTGTAACGATTACCTCCCAACAGATTATCATACAAGTATTCAAGGTAAGTGAAATGGAATATTAAGGTAGGATGAAATCAACCAAAGACATCAAACAGAGTACATGTAGTACACTGTAACTAAGCCTTATGGAAAACAAGGCTCTAATAATCTCCTATAAAATCAGGCTACCAGGGTATAAACCTATTGTTTTCATCAGAATAAACAGGACCTTTTCTTATCAATATGTTTATTTGAGAGTTGTTTGGTTTAGTTGGCAGGTATTCATTTTTCATATTTCTTTGTAATTTCAGAAAGTATTGCAATTTTCTCTCACAAACTCCTGATATAACAACTATTACCCACTCACAACAGCAGATAACTTTATTGTTTCTCTTCCTACTTACATGGAGCAGGAGGTGATATTTTAGCACTCTTTGGACAGGCTTGAGGAGGTAGGAACCCAGGGGAAGGTTGTGGCCAAGTCGTTGTTGTTGTTTCTTCAGCATCTCACAGAGATCAGGGTCCATCATGACTCTAGTTAACACCTCCACAGCACTACAACATCATGTTTATTTTTGTAATTTGGTGTATTTACAGGTGATAAGAAATCGTGAAAATAAATGTATGTCAAAAAAATGTTTCAAATACAGGAAAAGCAGAAACATAGAAGTCTACATCGCGATTGCAGTGAAAAAGTCCTTATGCAAGAATATCCTTAATTAAATGGTGGCCAAAATAACTTGGTTTACATTAATGTGCTTATTTGACCTTTATTTTCTGTTTTTAGTTTGGAATCACAGTTTTATTAATATTTTTGTTTTCATTATTTCATGTATTACACAAATAAACCATATCATAAATCCAATGTAAGTTCAAGCATACTTATACTCTTATATATCTGTCAGCAGCATTAGATAATTTAGGATGGATATACCTTGGATAGTTGGTGCAGTATTGTGCGTAGATTGCAAATCCTTCATTGTGTCTAACAAAACAGTCGGCGACCTTCAGTGGGTTATCATCACATTGTTCTAGTTCTCCCAGGAACACTCTGGTCAAAATACACACAAATGTTATACCCATCAAATATATTCAATGTTCGTATAATTAAACTTCGGACATAAATTTAAGTATTGGTAAACCCATGCAGGTTAATTTGAGCTTGTAGAGACAAATGCTCTTTGTCAACATTGGCGTAAATAAACTTTACCCTACAACTAATTAAACAAGCAAATTTGTGGACTTTCCATCCCCTGCTTTCAGGACATATTGTAGGTAAACGTTATTGAGGTTAGGTTTAACCTTGATTAAAATATGAAAAATTAAACTGAAGTCTTATTCAGAAGTAAAACATTTAACTTTGCTACCAAGAAAATCGGTTAATATTTACAGTTATTGTACGGAAGTGGCAGAAAATGATTTTTTTTTTTATTAAATCAAAGGGCCATAACTCTGCTAATTAAGATCTGCCAAAAGTGGCGATCGAACTTGGCTAAGCCCTTAAGGCATTTAAGAAAAGGGCCATAACTCTGCTAAATAAGGTCCGTTGGAAGTCGCGATCGAACTTGGCTGAGTCCTTAAAGCATTTAACCTTGTTACTAAGTTTGAAGAAAATCAGTTTACATTTGTTACACTTATTGCATGGAAATGGCAGAAAATGATGTTTTTAGTCATTCACAGGGCCATAACTCCGCTAAATAAGGTCCATCGACAGTCGCAATCAAACTTGGCCGAGCCATTAAGGCATTTAATCTTGTCACCAAGTTTGAAGAAAACCGGTTTACATTTGTTACAGTTATTGCACGGAAACAAATTGTTACAGACAGACAGATAGACAAACAGACAGACAGACGGACAAACCCAAATTAATATTGATCCCCCGTTCCGGAGAAAGCGGGGGATAATGAAAGTTAATTAAATGATCAAAACTTTAACAACAGAAAGTCAAACTTCAAGAAAATACTAAATTCAGACATTTTAAATCTAAAAGGTAGAGAAGACAGTTAAGTATGTACATGACCATAAATTAAAGACTTGAATAAGTGAATGGGTAAGTAGATGTACATGTAAAAGCAAAGTAATTCAAACAATTTAACAATTTAAATACAATTTAGATTCAGCTTTGAATGTCACATGCATGTGCTTAATGAGTTGACATGATCAGGCTTGCTCATCCAGCCTTATATACATGTGTTAATGATTCAAACAAATGTAAACTCTGCATTTTCATGTTGATCTAATGTCCTTTACTCCTACATCAAATTCAGTATATTAATTCTGGAGAAAATTACGTAACTTTGTCACATACCGGTATATCCCATGACATGATATTCATCACAGATGAAAATAAATTACTCAATCCTAAAGTATGGTATGAATTTAGTTTATCCACTAATTAGCTGAAGAAATTTATTTATATTTTATCTCATTGTTTGATAATTTTGACAACTGTATGTAGATAACCCTATCATAATTCAATGCTAATATATCAACTTTTCGATTATTGCTATCAAACCATATACCGGTATTTTTTTTTTCTATTTTACTCATTGTATTTCATCTTATCAAGTATATATAACAAAGCTATCAAAATATCACATCATTGATTTTTCTGCTACTTCACTTGTTAAGTCCTTTGTTTTGTTTGGTGTATAGCTTTATTTGCTTGATCAATTGTGGAATGGGGGGATGGGTTGAGTGGGGTTGGGACATATATATATATAGGACACTCTTGCAGTCCTTTTATAGACAGGTTTGACTATGTATACATTTCTGTGTGTTGTGTCACTTCATTGTGTTGTCAGGTGATTTTTTTCGCCCATTACCTGCTAAACTCGTAAATCTCTATTATATTTCCAAACAAACAGTCTCGCTCCTTCTTAGATACCCTTTTCTTGGTCGCATTCTTCAAAAATTCTAAATATCCCTGAAAATACAGAAAAAATCTTTATAGATACAGATAAAGCAGGTGTAAAATGAGATTTGTTATTTAATGCAACATTTCTTTTTTTCCATGCAGAATCATTTTTCATCCCATGAACAATGTGTACGTTATAATACAGGATTCTTTAACAACACCTATCCAAGTTGTTTACAGGTGTCAAATAGACTTAGAATGTGAGAAATGTAAATGAGGCCAAAATCTAAAACTTGATGAAATATACATGTACCTGGTAGTACCTGTACTTAAAACATTTCAGGGTATATATCCAAATTTTGACAAATTAGCGAAACAATGGTTTTAATCCTGTACGTTATAATACAGGATTCTTTAACAACACCTATCCAAGTTGTTTACAGGTGTCAAATAGACTTAGAATGTGAGAAATGTAAATGAGGCCAAAATCTAAAACTTGATGAAATATACATGTACCTGGTAGTACCTGTACTTAAAACATTTCAGGGTATATATCCAAATTTTGACAAATTAGCGAAACAATGGTTTTAATCCTTCACCGCTGAAATTTCCTAGGGACAGGTCTAGACTTTGAATCAGAAGAGCCTAAATACGTAACCAGTGGTGAATGAGTTAAGCTCCCAAAAATGTTTCCCAAAGAATGACAAAGTAGAGAGCAGAGTAAAGATTGTAGATTGTTCTGAAATGACCTAAGTTGTTAATTTGACATTAAGCCTATTCAACCAACCAACCAATTGTAGTATTCTAATATTAGGATTATTCGTAAAGAAGCAGGAAAATGTCGGTGCAAAAACACACTCAAATAATATTACCACTAAGATTTGTGTATAATCAGTATGTAGAGTCTCGAGTGTAAAGCAACTTTTCATAGCCCTTCTAAGTCTGGTGCAGTGACTTAATTAGTTCATTATATAAATATTACATAAGATATATCAGTAGCAGCGTGTGCCTTCTCTGCACCTGCCTGCGGGCAGCAGGTTTTTATTGGGGAAATGGTTCCTTGTAACATTATTATCTACATTATAGTAGTATGTCATAAGTTAGGAAGTCTAATGCAATTCCTGTGTTTACACTGCAGAAATCCTTTATTTATAATTTGGTGCTTTATATCAGAATTCTGTCATTTAGTCTCCATTAACTTATAACTTCATATACTCACTCCAATAGCATTGTGACTAACACATAGATATATCACGTAGGTAACAGAATTGAAATTACCTGATACATGTATACGTTTTGGGTTACAGTTTTATTAGTTTAACATCCTATTAACAGCCAGGGCCATGTAAGGATATGCCAGATTTGTTGGTGGAGGAAAGTCGGAACACCCGGAGAAAAACCACCGACCAGTGGAGTGGTCAGTACTTGGCAACTGCCCCACATGGAATTCAAACTAAGAGGTTGAGGGCTTGTGATAATATGTTGAGACACCTTAACCACTCGGCCACAGTGGCCCCTACCTGACACACAGCTATGTTTCAAAGATACCAAGGACTGTATTATAAACTTTATGATAACAAAATTCTTATAATGTATTATCTCCCCTTGATTTAAAACTTGCTAAAATTATCCCCAAATTACCATTCCTAGTGTTATAAAATAAATATTTTATAGAATACCTGTAAAGTTAATTTAAGAGCTCAACCATACCTATGAACTCATTTTAACTTACTATTGGAAATGGCAGCGTCTGCAGATGAAATTGGCTGTTTTAAATCATTTTCATTTGTAAGTTTAATGCCAATTGTATTCAATTATTGACAACATTTAGAATGAAATGTCAGTTTGGCTCACCTAACCATTCTAAACAATCAGACAGAACCTTTGACATCTTACAGAACTATTAACAATAAAATGTTGGAATTTTGAAAAAACAAACCGCACCAAATGTCAGTACCTGGCAACTGGCAAGTGTTTTGAACTCAGGTGTAAATGTCTAAATTGATACCTTAACCCACTAAGTCATCATGGCCTAAAGGTAATGGTCAGCTTGGCCGAGAGATAATTCTTAAAGGACTAGTCACAAATGTCAGACACCTTAACCACTGTAGCCTCTATTCATATTGAAATAAACCGAAATGAAGAAACAGCATGCTGGTTCTAATCTACATAAAAAGTTCATTTTAACATTTGAATTATTCAGTGTCTACAATTTCTGAGTGACAAATTGTGCACGATCCTATGTAGGATAAAGTTACAGAAATGTCAGCTATAGGACATATTTTGGCAAGCATTCAACTCACTTTGAATTTATATTTTCTATCATTTACATGTACTTAATATTGAACAGCATGTATTTCTTTTCAAGTTCTGGTATGAGCATATCTATGAATTTCTTTGACATTTACACTCATACATTAAAAGATGCAAACCATGCAGTTTCTCAGAGTTGTGACTGCAATGAACAAATGTTAAGATATGTTTGGCATTTTGTTTCTAACTTTTAAACAAAATGCCAAACTTGTCCATTACAACCTGAATCTTTTAAAAAAAGGCAGCAGTGACCAAATGGTTAAGATGTTCTGACATGTTATTTCAAGCCCTCTACCTGTGTGTTGCAAGTTTTAACCCCATACATGTAGTTCAGTTCCCAGGTGCTGACCACAGGCCAATGGTGTTTCTACAGATTACTCCTGCTTTCCTCCATCTACTAAACCTGGCATGTCCTTCTAAGATGACTTTCACTGTAAATAGGACATTATATCAAACAAATCAAGCTTTCAAACTCTGGGTGGCACGTTAGAAGCCCAAGTGTAGGAGTTACCAGATTTTGATCAATGGTTGGTGGTTTTTTCTCCAGAAGTCTGGCTTTTCTCCGACACATAAAACCTGACACATCCATAAATGACTAAATCTGCTTAATGGGACATAAAACACATTTATACCAAACCACATTATCGAAGTGATATTACACCATTCCTAACTGAACTATAGGTGGCTTGGAATGATGTGTTTGTAGGTGTCATTGACTGTTTATGGAGATGAGGTGTAACGTTATACCCGCTATCACAGTTTCTCTAAATAGGTCCTCAAATCTCTGAGAGAATCCAGAGAAAAGATTCCGACCTTTTTCAGATTTTATGAAGATGAGGTTAGGGCCCCCTTGACATACAAAACAACTTCCTAAGTGAGAACTCGAGGATCGTAAATTACAAAAGTGCTCAACCACATCAAATATACCTGAAGCTGCTTCATCTGTGTACTTAACATATACTTGTTTAAACTTCAATTTAATATCTAAGGTGTGATTTTTATCGACATTTAATTAGAAACAGATCAAGCTTATAAGAGCATACTGAACAATTTCACCACATTTAATCGGAAGTTACTCACAGTTAAAAGTAATTTCTCTTTTAAAAGATTTTTTTCCTTCCAAATATTACCACCCATCAAAAACATTATATATCAGGGTTTCCATAATACTATTATATGTAGGCCTTGAAGCATTCATAATTTTTTCCTGTTTGATTGAAATGTTTTATTTGTTCCATGAGTTTAGGAGCCGAGTGGTTAATATAGTGTGCAATATTCTACCACTAAACTTCCACATCTCACTTTCAAGTGGACAGTTTAGTTCAGTATTGAAGGTCAGTGATTTTCTCAGGTTACCATGGTTTTTCCTCTACCAAAAAAAACAAAAACAAAAACAGATTTGTCCACAAATGACATACTGCATGACACATAATATTTCAAATAAAAAAGGTAGAACTACCTGGTATTAGGGATTTTTGTGAAAAGTTGACAGACTGCGGACACCGTGCCGTGACCTAAGCTCACCAGCCCTTCGGGTCAGGTGAGCTAGATAACACAACAGTACATCTTTATGACTTGTAACTAGTACCAGACTGAATTTGATCTCCACATTCTAAAGAAGCAGTAAAAATCAACCCTCCCTAAAAACTTCCATTATGTAATATTTTTCCCAAAACAGTACCCTGAACATACATCACTAAGTCTCAATGACAACAGCCATTTGCTTTTGTGAGGGTAACAAATATGGGAAATTCAGTTCCTAAATTAAAATTAAAACTTACATCAATGATTTCCTTGAGGTATTTAACATAAATTCGTTCTGTTTCAACGATCTCTGCCACCACCCTCTGCACGTAGGTCACATATTTAGAAGGACTTGTACTGTCTCTGCGACTAAACGAGTGAGAGGACCGCGGAGTGACCCCTGGGCTAATCCCCGACGCAGGGGAATCACTCGCTTCTGAAGTCACAGATATTGTAGGTGGTGTTACACTGATGTTTTTTGATGTACTCTGTGATTCCTGAAGTGGACTTGAAGCATTGCTGTTATCATTAAATGTGTTGCTACGGCACTTTTCCCCTTGATTTATATTGCACAAAGTGGTTCCTTTCTCCTTGGCCCCGCAACTGTTTCTACGATTTTCCTTATCATTGTTTTCTGAAGATTGACTAGTATTTGACATAGTACTTGCAGACGACACCCCACTCGTAGACGACTGCGTACTAGTAGACGACAGTATGCTTGCCGAGGAGTGGACACTGGCCGCTGATTGGTCGTATTTTTTAAAACTTTCACTGTCTGTGTCCACAGACATGTCATCATCACCAGTTCCACTCGGTACATCATCGTCTATATACATTAACTGGTCTAGCTTTTCCATGTCGCCGCGTCCTAAAGTCACAGGATCACACTCACACAAATTTGGTCGTTTTCGAATGTGACGGGGTAGTGAGGACGACGATGAAGAAGATACTGAACTAATACTGAGAGGACGTTTCTTGCTGTCGTTGGGATCATCATTATGTCCAGCACCATCACCATGGCAACTATTACCCTCACATGTTGTATCCCCAGAATCAAGTTTAATCAATGGTGGAATTCGAGATACATCGTCCTGATTGGAGGAATGGCTGTCTGATGAACTATTTTGATTGGTCGAAGAAGATGTGTCTTGGTCATTTGATTGGTCTCCCACATCTTGTGACGTTTTATTGGCTAAAGCGATACTATCATACAGCGATAGAAGGGAGGGTGCTAAGTCCAGGGACGAGCCTGAAACATCAACAAACATGCTGTTAGATTTACAGCAAAAACGAAAAACATGCATTTTTTCTTATCTAATAACCTCTGCATAGGTTTTTAAGACATTGTTTGGATAGGCAATAAATAAAATATGTGTACAGTCAAACCTTGATAATTCAAAATTAATGGAACCATGGTCACACTTCAAGAAATTGCTTCTTTATATAAACATAATTTGTATATTACAAACAACTTATATTAACCTTGATGGGGGAATGAAAAATATGTTAAAACCATAGATTAATTGTAAGCATATTCATCATGACCATGTTTTTTCTGTATTCAGGTTAAGAGTACATGTACTTTCATATAGAATGTATTGAAAAGTGTGGTTAGGACCAACAAAACCCTTCAAAATAAACAGAATCATCGAGTTATATACAAGTTCAAGTTCACAAGGTTCTACTGTAATAGAGAAAGAAAATTATTCTTTGTGCTGCATTATTAGCTGTAAAAAAGAGGCGCAGAAAATTGTCTAGTGACTACATGTATGAACTTGGAGTCTGAAGGAATGTCATGCTTATAAGATAACCAGGAAAGTGTTATAACATTCGGCCAATATTTTTTCCGATACATGGTAAATTAGGTACCTGGCAAACATATACAGGTATCTCTGTAATACATGTAGCTCTATCGAACCCCTGACATCATGTATTATTTATACACCAAAGGTATGTAGAATGTACACCTGAGATTTACACCTGGTGCAGTGAGACTGAAAGATGGTAGTGCAATGGCATTTTGTATGTTTATAGCCTATCTGTTTTGTAACATGATAACATTTTAAAACCTATATCTCTTTTCACAGGAAAATTTTGTTTTATCTTAAAACCAGGTAAAAGGCATTGACAAGTACTGGTGTTGGTTCCAAAAAAAGTTTTACTGTAGCCCATTAGCAGCATATAAGTAATGCACCTTTAAATATACAATTGAACAATCCTGGTTCAAAGACTGGAACAGCTCAAAGTGAAATTTCAGAAGTGGATGAGTTAAATAAATATCATATAAAACAATATCAATGGTATAATTTACAAAGGTTTAAACAGCAAAAATATAATCACCAACAACATTTCTTTTCCAGCAGCATATAAAATTCATTTCATTTCTGAAGTTCATGTACTCTTAAGAAAAATGGCCCAATCTGATGTTTGTGCACATTGAATTCTAAACCTGAAATTTCACTTTTGTATATCCAATGACTCCTACAATGAAATTTGATATAATACTTCAACCTGAACACTAGAATAGCATTAACCTCCGTGGGACCTTGAGTTTCCTAAGACATGGTTGTATCCCCCATTTCCACCTCCTCCCAAACATTTGTACTTGGGAAGTGTTTAGATTATTTCTATAGTCATCAACTTTCTCTACACAGGAAGTCAGAACTTCAGATCATGTTCTGTAAAGAGCCAGGCATATCTCCTAAACGTCTGCTGGTACCAAATCAGAGGAAACCAACAACAACATTTTATATGAAAGCGTCATACAAATCTCATAATGTTTGGAATTGTTGTAGAAATATGAAGAAAAGACAAAAAAGGAAAACTAATATAAATCACCAGCTAGGAGTCCTCATTTGAATTTGATTGACAAGTTTTTTGGAGTTATGATGTTTATAGAATGTAGGGCTAAACATTTACTGGTGTATAGCGAATGTTGGGGAGTACCATCTGTTGTGGGACAGCCTGATGGGATCTACAGACAGACTTGGCCCCGGGCTAACCCCTTACACAAAGCCTGGCCATTAAATGTAGCCTGTCATCTTCATCATTATAACTAAACATCTCCCCGTCATCCATATACACCATAACATATAGTCATGTTTATTCTATTAAGGGTTTTGTAAGATCCCAAATGGCAGCCTCACCTGTGCTGCTCCACCAAATAGCTTCCTCATCATCTACACTAAAATGCTTGCCTGCTATGAATTTATATCCAGTAACTAGCATATTCATTAAATTAATGCCCCACTGTTACAAGGGTATTCGTTAAAAAAAAAAAAAAAAAAACACACAAAAAAATCCATTCATGTCTGGAGAGTTACTCATCACTTAGATGCTGAAGTTAAGCAAGAGGCCCAACAGTCCTGTATAGCTTTTCATTCAAACTGTAATACTAACTAAATGTATTACATCTTACATTATTTTAGAAGTTGTTGACCACATAAGAGCTCTTACTTAATACCTTTTATTTTGATGTTAATTACCTCCCTTTTCTATCATAAGGCATCAAATATTACTTTCTCTTTTTACTCATTTATCATTTGTGTATTTAATTTTTCCATACAATGTATGATATCAAATAAAACCATTAAAATACTGACAAGTCATTCAAATAAATTAAAATGGTATTTTTTTCTGTGGAGTTGTTGGTTCTGAAGAAGATTTTTGCTTGTTGAATATTGTGACTCTAATTACAATACAAGTAGATTCAAAGACTGTACATAAGGTGTCAAATAGAGCCAAGGATATCATTAGTTTCCCCGATAACCTTTGACTCAGTGACAAAACCCTAGTTTAAAAGCCAGAGATTCCGACTTTACACCAAGTTTTGTTAGTTGGTGTGGCAACATTATCAAAACAATCACATTGTTTACCCATATACAAACTCCCTTACAATCAAAATAGACTTTTTTAACAGTTTCCAGTGAACAATGACATTGTACTTTGTACCAATGATGACAGACACACACCATTAGACAGACAAAATAGGGACAGCACCAGTCACACACTCCCACCAGAAATTCAGTTAACATTTTCTCTGAAATATTTTCATAACAAATTTTTGTTTTTCAAGATTAATTCCAGAAAAGTTTAGATGAAGTTTTCATTAAGTTTTTTCAATATCTTTCTGAAAATATAAAGTTTGTCTTAACATATCGCATTAGCTCTACACCATGGTCTAAATTTCTATTTCAAATTTTTTCATCTATCAAACAAAATATTTTCAGACCATTATCATCTCTTTTTTACATTGAGGGTATAAATGATTCAATAAACAATACAAATAATGTGTGTATAATCTAATATGATCTCAATGTATACAGTGGACCCGCGATAATCCGGACGCCGATAGTCCGGAAAACTCACAATCTGGACGGAAATATCAGGGAACGGATTTCCGTAACGTTATTTATACTAACTTGTCCGGAAATTCGTATTCCGAATCCGGAACTCCATTTTGGGAACGGAATGTAATTTTCGTTAATAAATTCCCGAAATAATCCAGACAATTTGTTGTCGCCACGTGCCGAGAAAATCCAAGGCCAGCTACAGTCATGTGTAAAATATACACTGCCAACTAACACTAGTTAAGTAGTGTGTGTTGTCATAACAACGGCTGCCAGGTCATAGCCACGGGCGTTTACCTGAACACCTTTCAAACGGGTACATGCAGTCGGTTTTCTATAGGAGATCAAACTTCAGTGTTGTAATTGAGATACAGCAATATATTTTTAGCCACTCTCTTTTAAACATGCAGTTTGAGTTTGAGTACGGGTACGTATGTTGAAGATACCTTACTTGTTTCGCATGCAGAATATATCACTATGAGTATCGGATACAATAAAGTGAGATAATACTCACAAAATTAATAAAGAATTTTAAATGTAAGTGAATCTATTTGAATTCATCGTCTGTGGTATAAGATAAAAAGGCTACGGCACATGCCATTTACACGTGTGTGACATTGTGCACGAAGTTAGACGTGAATGGGCGCGTGGTTGTTACGCATGCCTGTTAGTCAGAAAGCAAAGATTTGTGGAAATGGTTATTAAAAACACACAATATACAAAATAACAATTATATGAGTTCATAAAATGTTCACAACCATTTGTTATCAAAGGGTTTTTTTATGCCAAGAACGTAGATGTTATTGATCCTTGGTTAGGCAATTTGCCGTACGACAGATCAAGAGTGGCATACATAGTACACGATTAGCGATGGCTTTATGTTTTGTATTTTGAAAAAGAAATACGTTTATTTATCATTCTTAACGTAATGATATAAGAATACCTATAAAACATAACAAACAAAGTATTAATTATATAGTAACTCGTACGTGACAATTTAATTGACTAAGAAAACGAAATACGGCAGTCCGGAAAACTCGTAATCCGAACGGTTTAGGCTGGGAACCAAGTTGTCCGGATTATCGAGGGTCCACTGTATATAATTTGTTTATTTGAGTTTTATATCCCAAAATTTTTCATTTTGGTGGTGGAAATTCGGAGTATATCCAAGAAAAACAACCTACAGTCACAATCTTCTGATTTGAGGCGTAGAGCTAGTGGTTCACAACCCCCACCAGTATACTTTCTGTAAATTTTGGCTGATTGACATCCCTCTATAAGGGCAGTATTTGGGTAGTCAACTTAAAGTACCAAATGACCAGCTATCAGTTTTGTTATCTATACTAAACGGTCCAACATGTTCTGATCATCAAATGACAGATGTTTTAGGAGATTTTTTTACTGACATTGAGACCTATAATTAGACCAACTCGTGTAGATAGATGCAATCTCAATAAAATATCTTAAATATCAGCCTATCTGTCGTCCCATCAACAGGAAACAAACTGAATACTTTCTTTATCCTTTGTTATACCATCCTGTTTCCGGTTATCTAAGACTATATAACAAACTGCTGTTGTGTTGAGATATGTTATTGATGGTGAGGCAGACAGCTCTCTCAACAAAGCTACATTGAAACAGTAGGTATGACTTTCATCATCCCCTCCCCCAACATCATCCCCTCGTCCCATTGCCCCACTCCCACCCCACACACATCATCACTGAGCACCAGTGGACAAAACAAAGATGTATAGTTACCCCCCCCCCCCCATAACCCCCCCCCCCCCTGCAATCTCTATTCTGATGTTATATTACCTCTCTTAGTTGTACCCTATCCCCATAAAAACCCTGTCCAAACAGGACAGTCCACTTTAAAAACCCCTTTTAGACCTCCCAACCCTCACACACAATATCTGCTAAAGATAACTTAGTTAAAACCCAGACAGGACAGTCTGTCCCCTCCATTAGCCCACTCCCTTCATCTCCTGTCCCCAACCCTCTTCCTTTTAGATTAGTCTGACTTAGCCCCCTCCTTTTATCTTTTATGACTAGTCTGAGTTCACCCCCTTCTTCCATTCTATGCCCCCTTTCCTCCTTTTAGACCAGCATGACTTCACCTCCTCCCCTCAGACCAATATCTCTTAGCCCCTACCCCTTCCCACTTGTAGACCACCCTGACTTCACCCTTTCACCCCCTCCTTTTAGTTCAGTCTCACTTAGCCCCCTCCCTTCCACCTTTTAGACCAGCCCTCTCCCCTCCTCCTTTTAAACCAGTCTAACTTAGCCCCCTCCCTTCCACCTTTTAGACCAAGCCCCCTCCTTTTAGACCAGCTTGGCTTCACCCCCTCCCCTCCCTGGATCAGCCCAGCCTGAACCTGCCGTCCCCTAACATTATCTCCCCTGAGAACATCAGTCATTGTCCCCTTCACTCCCCCAGCAGATCTATGAATCCCTGATAACAGGGCAACACAATAGCCCAGTCGGCCCTCTTATCATGTCCTCTCCCTTGTTAATGTTGGATTACATTACTGTATGATCAAGATTTATTTCACACAAAATGTGAATGAAGGGCAGACTTCTCTGCAGCAGATTGTATTCAATGGTGATGAAGGTATCTGAAGTTCAGAAGAAACATTTGGTATAGATAGTGTTGAAGTAGGGAAGAAGTGGAGCTGATGGGGGGGGGAGGGGTAGAGGAGGAAGGGAGGGGGTGAGAGAATTGAATGACAATGCCATTCCATGCAGATTTTATTTGATCCGAGATAAAAGGAGAATTCTTATTCACATAAATTCTAAAAGGGCAGAACATATCAAAATAAAGTAGAATTAGATGGAAAAGACAAGAGTGACCATCAGTCTCAAGAGCACCAAAATTGTCAATAAAATGTACAAGATTTATCATACTTGTCTTTATTATTATTTATATGTCTGAGTCTTAGTTTCAAATGGGGAGATAATTCAATATTAGAAAAGGGGAGAGGATTTAGAATGTAGTAAGTTAGGGGACAATCAAGTGGAGGGGGGAGGGGAGTGGGAAGGATCATAAAGTGAGGTCCAGGGGATTCAGGTGTCTGTGTGGGAGGGCAGATCAGAGATAAAGGTGTGGGAGGGCAGATCAGAGATAAAGATGAGGAGGCCAGATTTGTAAAGTACAATGGTAAGGTGATTTTTTATGAGGACAAAAGGATGTCTGGTAACTAGGAAGACTAGGGTATTGTTATATAGGTCTGAAGGTCATAGTGTCACCGCCACACCCCTGTGTAAATCTATCAGATTTCTGTATAGAGCTATCAAAACTTTATCTTAATCTCTTCTTACACAACAGGTCTGCCACTCAAACCAAAGATAACAGGATGCCTTATCAACAAACCTTTACTAAATGCAACTCCAAAATGCAAATGCAGACCCCTGTAATTGCAATTTTTTTATAATAAATATTCATTCTGCATTACAAAAGAGTTGATTATGATATTCTATGTAGTCGAGTTATAGTTCTCCATACAATACACTTGATGACCTTTCCATGTACTTTGAAATGTTAATTATACAGATTTAGTGTAGAAGTAATGTGCACACTCAGCAGATCAAAGTCGGTCTTTACGATTATAGTATATCAATGTCTGCTTCAAACAAAAAACCTCCATCTCTTTAGGGACCCTACTGCCATCTTTTCCTTTAATCTTCCGTCTCAGCAACAAAAACCATTCAGTTCTCATCAGGGATAAAAAATTGCAGTCTTCTTTCAAGTTCAGATACCAGAAATTTTGCAGCATTCATAGCATTTGTTGTAAATAATGTAACTTAAAAAAGACTGAATGTTTGGGCTTTTCATGGCTGTCATAGTAACCAGCCCAACATCCCTCATACCTTGAGGGTCTATAGTATTGACCTCTGACCTATGCTGGTAGTAAAACTTGCAATTCAATGTAAATACTTATCACGTAAGAAGTGTTTGCTATGTAACACTTATTTTTTATGATCAGACAATAAAATAGTACTTGTTAGCACTTTGGTAACTCGGAAACAACAGAAAGGGGATGGTTTGTTAGTGGGCTTGGGCTTACATTAACAGTAATAAAATAGTTATGACACATTATAACTGATTTCATTCAAAGTGATATTTGCTTAATTTTACTCTTGTACAATATATTATCATTTCTGTTTGAATTATAAATGCCTTAAATACATTAATACCTGCACCTTCTGACTCCATACATCAAAGTGGTGCGACCAAAACAGGCAGGATCGAGACGGGACAGGGACGGAACAGACCAGGATGGGATGGGACGCACATGGTTAACTCATATGCCCCCATCCCTTACATTTCTTGGTATTGTGGGGCATAATAAAATTGATGACATTTTTTTTTTTACATATTTCAAGTTAACAAGTTAAAACCATCATTATTTTCCTCAAAGTGACATATTATTTCCTGTTTGTGTCTCTGATACAATACAAGTGTATTTCTTTATTTATGGTACTCCACCTAATAACTTCTTGTCAATCCACACCTTGGACGTTGCATAATCATGATCGGGCAAACCGAAGTCGATTATATGTCATACAATACGTCAGAGAGACATAGGTATCCAGATGAGAAGAGTTATATTGTCAGACAATACGCCATGAAGACGTAACAAACTCAAACAACAGATTGCCTCATCTTTTCATGCAAGAACAGATCTGCTGATATACCTCCCAGATAACATTAGATACATTGCCAGTAACACGATGTGGTATAGGGTTCGTTACTGTTCTACCAAAGATCATTCAGCCCACTGGAGGTGGTGACTGGGTACATCATAGACAAAGACCAGTACTATCGTACAGTGCATTATGTCCAGGCGATGATAATTTGTTTAACATCTTTTGTTAATTAGGGATACAGACAGATGTATATACCTTTAACCTGACGGTTTCTGTTGGCAACATGTAAAAGGTGATAATGTACACTGAACTGCCTTATAACCTGGTAACATTAACCTTTGACCTATTATATTATAACCTTGTTCATATTATTAAACCTTGTCTATAATATTAACTACGTAACACCCTTATAACCTGGTAACATTAACCTTTAACCTATTATATCATAACCTTGTTAATATTGTTTAACCTTGTCTATAATATTAACTACATAACACCCTTATAACCTGGTAACATTAACCTTTAACCTATTATATCATAACCTTGTTAATATTGTTTAACCTTGTCTATAATATTATCTACATAACACCCTTATAACCTAATGAACACATAAACTATATCCTGACAACCATTCTAACTACACAGCTCTACTTTAGCCACATAACACAATTTTCACCCTTTATAAGCTACTACACCTTTAGCCTATACAACATTTTGATTTCACCAGCATCCCTTTATACTTGGTATTGATAAAACTACCACCTGTTATACAAACTGACTATGATAATCTGGAAAGTTTTTATGATTTACAGTAGAATAAAAACAATATTCAGTGAGATGATCCAGCAATCTATATTATCCAGTGTACAGATTACACAGGTTCTGTGGTATAAACCACTACCATGACAAAAACCACATTCAGTTCAAACTAGACTGGTTATTCAACATTTTTGAGTGATGTATACCAGGTACATCGTGAAAAGTGTGTCTATTTTCGTCAGAGATTGGAATAAAAAAAGTGCGGGGGTTCTGTCAACTCCCCAGGGGCTGTGGTTTTTCTCCCTGCGTATTGGGTCAAAAGTTTATCTGATATGGACTCAAAGAACATCCTCATGATAAATCAGATCCTGCTGGAATGGGACTGTTTTGGGGGAGTTATATCACCCTGGGGTTACCATGCTCTGAAAGCTAGAACATATCTTAGAGGAAATTAGTCAGAGATTTGCTAAAATGATAAAAATCAAGTTATTTATGGCATCTTAAAATCTCAAAATAAGTCATGATTCTTCAGTTGAACAGGAAATCTTGGTGAAATTTATACACAAGCATTGAATTTGTTCTTTAAATATAGAGTATCTGTTAGCAGTGCTCATCAACAGTCGACTTTGTAAAGAAACATGAGGCTTCAAGGGCAATGCCTTCACGAACACTATAAAACACATGTTCTAATCCACTCGCTATTGATACAAGTAAAACATGTGCATCTGTAGCCATGTTCATTGTGTTTTTATTTCTGCTGCCAATACAAAATTTAAAAGAGAATTTTACATCTATTCAGCTAAAGACATTGCCCTGGTCACTTACTTGGTTTGATCAGTGTTTCATCAGTGTTAAAGTGAACCGAAATTTCTCTTCTATACTGACGATTGTTCAACCATAACAACATCTGGTTCTTAAAGGTTTTATTGGTTGATGGGTTGTTAATTTCACGAAAAAATCAACCACCTGAAAAATATACCTGGTGATTACAAGCCCTGCTAAACAGTGATAGGAACCAAAAACACGGCTGTCTGATACTTTTATTGGATTTTTAAAGAAAATCCCTAAAATACCCCTCGACTTTTATACAGCTGACAGTCTAAAGAGTTGGGGCTCCTTCAAAACATAGACAGTCGCACAAAGAAAGGAGGAATTTATGAACCACCTTGATGTTTTAGAAACATTCTACCCAGAGTTGACACGATTCCTTTGTAAGTTTAATCTCTGGTGTAAGTTGTTTTAATAAGAATTCTTATCTCCTGTAATATCAGCGTGTCGTCTTACATAATGTTATTGCGTGTGTATGTAGGTAAAAGTTTATAATAGGCTTTCCCTGTAGACTAGACAGTTACAATAGACATGAGGGTCTCCTCATTGACAGACGTGTGACATAGTGTTCACAGAAATACACACATAACCGTCAACAAACACAAATAATAATATTATTGTATTAACAACATTTCAGCTTGATGGCCTACAAACACAATATATTGTCTTCTCCCCACATTGGGAGCCTTTCCTTCTTTTAGGAAAGACAAATGTGTCAGTGGGTAACATTATGTAATCTAAATCCATAACGTGTACAATACTTCTTTCTTACTAAAATTTTATTAGTGTTTTTAGAAAGGATGACAGGTCTGAGGATTTGAGCACTGACATATTAGTGACAATTTCAATTTAGTAGAAATCTCTAAGTGATAGAGTTCAAACGGCAAACAACCGTGTAGCAGATCTGTTTACAATGCAATTCAATTGTAGCGGGATTGGACTGGGTCAATCATCAGTGACCAGGTAGCGCAGCTGTAGAGCATTTAGAGGTCCCGGATTCGAATCCCGTCTGACTGCTCCATTTTCTCCTCTCCTGTTACACAATAATACTCTATCATGGTCTAACATTCGTACTTTGTAAATAATTCTGTAAAGTTACATACCTGGTATAAAGTTACAACTAGCAATGTCCGTAAGACATAATAGTACATAATGTCCCACCTCCATATGGAATCAGAGTGGGAAAGATGGACATACATTGGTAACACTATAGACCCCTTTATTTCATGGCAGAACATGAAAACGTATTGACAGAAGAAATGGTTAAATGTTTGGTATCACTGTTATCAGTTATAGGTATTGACCAGACGTAAAAACATGATATATGATCCCCTCTAGGGAAACACTTGTCTACACTGCACAACTATACAGAACATTGACCTAAAGGTAAATAATCTTACAGACAGATATAGGTCAACCTTGGTGACTTATCGTTTAGGGCTGGCACACACTGATAATTACTGTCGAAGAAATTAACATCTTACTCGAACTGAAACCACAAAATTTCGATTGATACCTGTTAATCCAGACCTAAAGGACAAAGAAACAATCTGTCCATCCAGAGAAATTACCATCTAATTCAAACCTGAGCACCGAAATTCAAAGAAATGTCCACCTTACTGACACCAAACAACAGACTTTGGATTTATATCCCTCCTAACTCAAACCCAAATGACACACAGTTCATATCAGAGACATTACTACTTAATTCAAGCCTGAGCGACCCATTGACACTCAGAGAAATTACCCCCTAACTAAAACCTAAAGAATACTTTCCACAAAGAAATTTCCATTAAATTCAAGCCTTAATAATAAATTTAGCCCACTAGATAAATGACCCCCTTATTCTAACCTTAGGACACTTGGGCCATCCAGAGAAACTCTCACCTACTTCAAGCCTGAACAACAAACAGACATCCACAGAATTACCTACTGTTTCAAACCTTAAAACTAAAGTAAGGATCTTCACTTTCCACCATTTTTTTTACTTCAATAAAAATCCAATCAGGGAATTCATACAACAAAGTATGGATCTGTACAGAGATTTCAGCACAATAAAGAATAGAACCAGGAGGTTCACAAGGCTTGGCATTTCCATACTCCCTCCACATCACTCTACACATATGCATATTGGTATTATAGATACACACCATAGGAGATACCAAAAAGGATACCATAAAGAAAACCATCCAATTTCATATCTTCATATAAACTTATGTCTCCCTAATCCCTGCATAATAAATTTCTCTCTCAGCAAACGACATGATAATCATTAAAATGGGAACAAAATATCAATGCTGGATAAAAACAATGAATCGACGAAACATATATTATAAGAGATCACAGCACCAATTTCCCACGGCAAGTTTGATATTTAGTACATACATACTTT
Organism: Argopecten irradians; assembly: GCF_041381155.1. NCBI lineage: Eukaryota > Metazoa > Mollusca > Bivalvia > Pectinida > Pectinidae > Argopecten > Argopecten irradians. The sequence continues at coordinate 41,756,492 of NC_091136.1, forward strand.
GTAGTTGTACACATCGTTTGTGACATGTAATGATGTATATATGGTGATAAATCATAAGATCTCCTATAAACTGTATATTACCTGTGTATTCACAGAACAATGACGACATCAGTCAATCAGATACCATAGGTGTCAGCGTATGTCCACTACTGTGTTCACTACCGGTCAAGCCTATCTGGTCATTAGACCTATTAGTCAATGTGAGGTGACAGTTAACCCAATCAAACACTCACTCTGACCATTAGCTAACCAAATATTCACATGATTAACACTTTGTTACGTAACCATAATCATTATTCCTGGCACAGTACTTACTTAGATAGATATATTACATGTTTATCATAAGGGAAAAGGTGTGTACTACTTGGCCACAAGACTCTAACCAATTGAGTATTGGCTATTTACCAGTGGCATAGAGGTGGGTGCTCCCTAGCCAATCTTAGCTGTGTGTGTGCAGGTTTCTCAGAGAACTGAGAAAGGACTGGTCTGTGCTGATGTGGCTGTTTCTTTTCAGGTCTTAATTTGTTTAGATCCTATGTGAGGTATCCGCCAGCTTCTACAAAACGATCAATCTTAAAATGGCCCTGATTTTCTTTGCTTACCACCATACTGATTCACCAGAATCTAAAATAAGTTTTAAGCATTATTTATTATTTACAAAGTGAATTCAAATGACTATTTTACTGAAAATATAAGATATAAGATATCCCATATCTAAAATGCTACATCTATTTCACATTAAATTTCATTTGCTTCCTACTCCATGTGCAATAAACATGTTTAAAAAGCAATTTCTATCTCATTCTTCAGTCGAACTCTAGAATTGAAATGTCACTTGAAAAATATATATGATGTGGTGTGAAAGGTATTTGTGATAATTGATGGAAAGAAATCTATATATTACACTTATCACCTTATAATTATCGTGACCGTGTTTAAGATAAATCGGTATGATTATACCACATTCAGTACTGGAGAATGTCTCAGCATAAGTCAGGTAACTCAATCGGCCAGGTGTGTTGATGTGCGAGAGTAATGGAAGATGATGAACTGGTGAAATGGATAGGTAAGATTGCTGAGTGATGATGAGGCCCCATCAACTATATATACATAGCCCCCAGGTAGTAATGATATACTGACACCAGACCAGAGAAAAATGTGACTGGCTCCTAGTGTGTTCTAGTGACCTTGACAATCCGGGGATATCTTCACCTATATATTGATATAAACCTGTCTTTAAACTGTGCATACTTGTCAAAAGCATACATCTATAGTATAAACTTATAATATACCTGTCTACAGAGAACACAAAATAGCAGACTTGTGACTGTGTATACCTGCATACAGATTTGTTTACAGTGCATGTACCTACATACTTGTACACACCTGTCTACAGTTCACACATGTACAAACCTGTCTACAGTACACACCAGTACATACCTGTCTATAGTACACACATGTACATACCTGTCTACAGTACACACCTGTACATACCTGTCTACAGTACACACCTGTACATACCTGTCTACAGTACACACATGTACATACCTGTCTACAGTACACACCTGTACATACCTGTCTACAGTACACACCTGTACATACCTGTCTACAGTACACACCTGTACATACCTGTCTACAGTACACACCTGTATATACCTGTCTACAATACATACCTGTCTACAGTACACACCTGTACACACCTGTCTACAGTTCACACATGTACAAACCTGTCTACAGTACACACCAGTACATACCTGTCTATAGTACACACATGTACATACCTGTCTACAGTACACACCTGTACATACCTGTCTACAGTACACACCTGTATATACCTGTCTACAATATATACCTGTATATACCTGTCTACAGTACACACCTGTATATACCTGTCTACAATATATACCTGTATATACCTGTCCACAGTACACACCTGTATATACCTGTCTACAATATATACCTGTATATACCTGTCTACAGTACACACCTGTATATACCTGTCTACAATATATACCTGTCTACAATACGCGGTAATACATACCTGTCTACAGTACACACCTGTACAAACCTGTCTACAGTGCACATGTATATACCTGTCTATAGTACACACCTGTACATACCTGTCTACAGTACACACCTATACATACCTGTCTACAGTACACACCTGTACATACCTGTCTACAGTGCACATGTATATACCTGTCTATAGTACACACCTGTACATACCTGTCTGTAGTACACACCTGTACATACCTGTCTACAGTACACACATGTACATACCTGTCTACAGTGCACATGTATATACCTGTCTATAGTACACACCTGTACATACCTGTCTACAGTACACACCTGTACATACCTGTCTACAGTACACACCTGTACATACCTGTCTACAGTACACACCTGTACATACCTGTCTACAGTGCACATGTATATACCTGTCTATAGTACACACCTGTACATACCTGTCTACAGTACACACCTGTACATACCTGTCTACAGTGCACATGTATATACCTGTCTATAGTACACATCTGTATATACCTGTCTACAGTACACACCTGTGCATACCTGTCTACAGTACACACCTGTGCATACCTGTCTACAGTACACACCTGTACATACCTGTCTACATTACACACCTGTACATACCTGTCTACAGTACACACCTGTACACACGTCTTCAATACACACCTGCACATTCCTGTCTACAGTACACACCTGTCTACAGTACACACCTGTATATACATGTCTACATTACACATCTATACATACCTGTCTACAGTACACACCTGTCTTCAGTACACACCTGTACATACCTGTCTATAGTACACACCTGTCTACAGTACACATGTGTACATACCTGTCTACAATACACACCTGTACATACCTGTCTACAATACACACCTGTAGGTACCTGTCTACATGCATACCTGTCTACAGTATACACATGTACATACCTGTCTATAGTACATACCTGTCTACAGTACACACCTGTACATACCTTGACATGCCTGTCTACAGTACATACCTGTCTATAGTACACACCTGTACATACATACCTGTACATACCTGTCTACAGTACACACCTATACATACCTGTCTACAGTACACACCTGTACATACCTGTCTACAGTACACACCTGTACATACCTGTCTACAGTACACACCTGTACATACCTGTCTACAGTACATACCTGTCTACAGTACACATCTGTACATACCTGTCTACAGTACACACCTGTACATACCTGTCTACAGTACACACCTGTACATACCTGTCTACAGAACATACCTGTCTACAGTACACACCTGTACAAACCTGTCTACAGTACACACCTGTACATACCTGTCTACAGTACACACATGTACATACCTGTTTACAGTACACACTTGATATACCAATTTACAGTACACATCTGTACATTACACCTATACATATCTATCTACAGTACACTTGCAGTTTTAATTCACTCTTGCTTACCTCAAAATATCTACTCAAAATCAGTGACATACATATCAGTATTGTTTCTATAAGAATGTTTGTTTTGCAGTTGATATTTAAAAATCAATAATGTTTTAAAGTTAGTCAGACGTAAAATTAGGCTAGTGTGCGTCGTAGGAGCTAGGTGTGTGTCGTCGGTGTAGGAAGTCTGGAGATAGCACCTGTCTATTATTATAAGGCCAGACAGGTAGATTACGGAGAGTTAACAGATAAACAACTTACAACACACCATAACACACCATTTAAAACGGCTATAAGATAGGTGTCAAACCGACCTATAGGTTTATATATAGGTGAGAATAAAGGTACGAAGAAAATATATATGTTCTAAGGATAGAGAGAATATGAAGATTGGACTCTCTAGTCTCTCCTTCTAAAGTGTTTCAAAGATGATTAAAACTTTGGTTACTTAATGTTAATCTAAAATTATTAAATGCAATATCATCTGAAGACTTTTGCATACAAAAACTGTACAATTATAACTATTAGACACAGTACTTTAAGATCTGTGCAAGGCTGTTCATCAATGTCTTGACAATAATCACATAAAAAATATGAAATATTTGAAAACAATTTCAATGTGAATAAGATTCATACCAAAGAACTCATCCCAGTGCATCGAAAGGCGTACAAGAGTGGGGTCTGAAGCATCACTGGGGGTGGAGTGACCCCGTCCTCCACCCCCCTCCCCCCTCACATGTTTACGTAGCTGGGGTTCCTCTCCCTCCCCTGAATCCTCCGAGGGGCAGTCCAGGTCTGCCCTACCCAGGTTCCATAGATCCTCTCTATATTCCTCCAAACGAGATTTGTAATCTGGACACATCCTTACACCTTTCTTCATCTTGGTTTCACTTGTTTTGACAACTTTAAAACCTTCCTGAAATTTTCACTGAATTCTGGCAAGCATTTTTCCTCCAAACAAACTTGTGTCTGTAAATCCCAGATCTAGCAGACGACACCTGTCTGCCATTAGTCCCCTGTTCAATAAACTTGTGTATCACCAAGTAAGAATATCCTGACATTCAGAGTAATTTTTTAACACAGAAGAGTAAATATTTAGATATGGCTTGGCCCACTAGCCCCACTGTACTGTGGAGAACTGAGGTATATTGGACTGTGCCTGTGTGTTATGAATGAAGCGCTCTGCCAGTACACCTATAGGCAGACATCAGACACCCTCACACTGTCACAGGCAAACCTCACTGTCATGTCGAATAAACTTTTATCTTTAACATCCAAATCCAACAAACTATATCAAAATGTTTCCATTGAAACCACAAAACACTGTTTAACTTATCTGTTTAAAACTTGTCATTTTTTACAAAACGTCTGCACATCACTTTGATCTCTTTCCTCTACCATTATCATTTCATGATCTAGATCTGAACTTGTTGATTAAAAAGTTCATATCTTTTTTATAAAGTTATCAAAATAAAATACACGTCTGTCTGTGACTGTAGGAATGGCACAGTCAAAGGTAAACTTCCATGTATGACTCAACAGCGCAGTGGCGATAAAAAGTAGATATTACACCGATCGTTACACACATACCGCATGGATACTAATAATAGTTTGTTCATAATGATTCTAATAATATCATAATATGCTGATCCATTACAGCAATTTCATAGAATTCACTTCTAAATGTTTATTGTTACCTAATTCCAGTCAAGGTAATTCCAGTGTAAGAGGTCCTGGGAGTCCCAGAAAAGGGATATAGCTTAAATACAACTAAGCTTAAGGGTGTATGTTACTTTAAGTACTTATATTAACCTTATTTCATAGAAAGAAATTGATTCTTTCCAGATAGTTCATTTCATGATTAAGATGTAATTATTAACATTTTAAATTCTGAGCTCAGTATTAGAAGATTGTCAAAAAGATCCAAAAGATATTTAGCATCTCTTTTCCTGCAATAAGGACATGCCAATTAATTTGAAGAAATAATATATGAAACTTGAAGAACAAAAAGCTAAATGCTGAAAACTAATGATAGTAAATTGGAGTTCAGACTTATTGACTTTATGATATCATAATTTTCATTTTATGACAGTACAGTTTTTTTGTCTTTAGCATTTTTAGTAATTATTACCGTACAGGTTTTTCATCTTTGGTTATTTTGTTTGGTTTTTCTTTTACTATTTGTACAGTTCTGGTTTTCCCTCCCAGGGAATGTTTTACTATCCACACAGTACATGTTTTCCAACTGTATCCTAGCTATCCAGTCAGGGCCACCTCTAATGGACTTTTTTTAGTATCAGTATGGTACAGGTCGCAAGTATCCTATCCAGTCAGGGCCACATCTAATGATATTTTTTAGTATCAGTATGGTACGGGTCCCCTTGAATCCCATCCAGTCAGGGCAACATCTAATGATATTTTTTAGTATCAGTATGGTACGGGTCCCCTTGTATCCTATCCAGTCAGGGCCACATCTAATGATATTTTTTAGTATCAGTACGCTACAGGTCCCCCTGTATCCTATCCAGTCAGGGCCACCTCTAATGGATACTTTTTAGTATCAGTACGGTACAGGTCCCCCTGTATCCTATCCAGTCAGGGCCACATCTAATGATATATTTTAGTATCAGTATGGTACAGGTCCCCCTGTATCCTATCCAGTCAGGGCCACATCTAATGGATATATTTTAGTATCAGTACGGTACAGGTCCCCCTGTATCCTATCTAGTCAGGGCCACATCTAATGGATATATTTTAGTATCAGTACGGTACAGGTCCCCCTGTATCCTATCTAGTCAGAGCCACATCTAATGGATATATTTTAGTATCAGTATGGTACAGGTCCCCATGTATCCTATCCAGTCAGGGCCACCTCTAATGGATACTTTTAATATCAGTATGGTACAGGTCCCCCTGTATCCTATCTAGTCAGGGCCACATCTAATGGATACTTTTAATATCAGTATGGTACAGGTCACCCTTTATCCTATCCAGTCAGGGCCACTTCTAATGGATACTTTTTAGTATCAGTACGGTAAAGGTCCCCCTGTATCCTATCTAGTCAGGGCCACATCTAATGGATATATTTTAGTATCAGTATGGTACAGGTCCCCCTGTATCCTATCCAGTCAGGGCCACATCTAATGGATATTTTTTAGTATCAGTATGGTATGGATATTTTTTAGTATCAGTATGGTACAGGTCCCCCTGTATCCTATCCAGTCAGGGCCACATCTAATGGATATATTTTAGTAACAGTACGGTACAGATGTCACTGTATTCTATTCAGTCATGGCAACCTCTTACGGACACTTTTTAGTATCAGTATGGTACAGGTCCCCCTGTATCCTATCCAGTCAGGGCCACATCTAATGGATATTTTTTAGTATCAGTATGGTACAGGTCCCCTGTATCCTATCCAGTCAGGGCCACATCTAATGGATATTTTTTAGTATCAGTATGGTACAGGTCCTCCTGTATCCTATCTAGTCAGGGCCACATCTAATGGATATTTTTTAGTATCAATACGGTACAGGTCCCCTGTATCCTTTCCAGTCAGGGCCACATCTAATGAAACACATGCCTCTGTTTTCCTTGCTATTAGTACAGCAATAGTTTTCCTGTCTTAAAGCAAACCTTTCCTGTCCATGTAATTAACACACATTCTTAGTCTCATCATTCTTTCTTTACAGAAAAAAATCTTTTATACTTCATATATAACTTCTTTTGTAAAAGTCATGCATGTCTTTCTGGTCTATAATCATGATGTTTTAGTGTTTTCTTGATGCATTGTGAGTATTGAAAGTCACAATGTCTAGTCCAGTTGTCTAAATGATTGCTCAGCAATTCTTCACAATCATGCCATATATGTAATATATATACATTTTGTACATATATAACATAAACAATTTGATGAAAACTTAAGTGTATTTTATAATCCTAATAAATTATTCCACTGACATCCTGAACATGCATGCAAATGCAAATTGCTTCACTTTCATTAATTTTATTCAGTTTGCATCTTACACTCATACGTATGCTATGTCTTTCCTATCATATATTTTCATATCTTCGATATCAAATTTAATTTGAAAATGAAATATAAATGCTACATATCAAATGGTGTCACCAGGCTAGATCTTTGACATGTTATTGTAAGCTTTCTTAAAACGAATGAAGAAAAAAAAAGTCATAACCCATAAAACTGACACAGATTCAGTTCTCCACATGTATAATCATCTCAACAGAAATACGTTCTATCTAAATTTGTAACAATCTGACAGAACCCCATGATTCCAAAACAAAAAGATAATTTTTAACATCTTATTTTTTTCTTCTCATCATTCGTTTCCAACACACAACATTTCTCTGTATAAATTTCTGATATAAACTGTGTTTACCATTAAAACTTAGATCAGTGACAGACATTCACAGACACACATGTATTTGTTCTGTAAGTCTTGATCCTGTAATTTTATGAAAATAAAACCAGCTTGTCGCTGTATTACAATGCCCTACAGCATTAGAACTACTTCACTGTAAAGTGACATTGTGTAATAATCCCAATAGCGTACAGAAATTGTTTTATTTAGCTGTTAGAATCATTAAAGGTGTCTAAGTGTTTTAGTGAATGGACTGTATATTTTACCAATATTATGCAAGTTTTGTTGTTTTATTAGTTCTATAAATGGATCAGTCCAAGTACACCATATAATTGAACATGACATCTCGATAAATTGTTACAAATTACATGGATTTTAGCCAAAGGCAAACACCAATGATTTTAACACAAGCTTTAAATACAGTAAATTCACTGACCTAAATACCTGCCTTGTCTGGGCTAATGTAAGATGACCAATGTCCAGGTAATTAAACCATTGGTCAAGCTTTAAGACCTAAACCAATTATGCATGGCGACAGACCTTTGTACTGAGCCAATGGACTGTCCATCGATAGGATAGTCACATCCATAGCTGATACATTTACATTAAAGGTCAACAGTTTTAATTGGATTTGAATCTCAAATAATCAAGTTTTCTAAGACATTACTTACTTAAACTTGCCTTGACGTCACACACTAGAAATGACTGAAAGACATGAATGCCCCCTCCCCCACCCACATCTCTTCCATATGACAGACAGAGTGGGACAGAATGGGACTTTAGACATGACAGGACACAACAGGAAACACATGGCTAACACGTTATGTCTCCTCCACCAGGCAGGGCATGATTCCCATACTTATACAGATATTACTTAAAAATCAATGGCAGCAAGAAAAACGTTAAAGAAATCCAGAATATATGAAATAAATGTTTACATTTTGAAGAGATTATGCCTACTAATGGTTATCCTGGATTATACAGTCACTGACATTCCTGATAGCAAAGTTTGATGTAAAAATTTAAAAAGGTTGTTTTTTCTTCATTCTTAAAAAATCTTTAAACAAAATGGGTGGAGAAATGGACAGAATGGCCTCTGTTGATACCTGATTTTTTATGATTTTTACCTGTCGCCATTTTCAGCTGTAACATGTCACTATCCTGACATCGTCCTTTAGCATTAATGTTGTTTTGAAAATATGTCAGGTAGAAGCGATGACGCTGAAAATTTTAATAATGGACTTGACTACGGACATTATATTATCGTTCTTGCTGTGTAATGATCTTGTTTACATATATCCAATGTTATTAGGTATTTTGTGAGGTTTTTTAGGTACACAAGATAAATCTACATTACATTAAATCAGACAAAAAACGTATCAACGAGTTTTAACTGGTGCTTTATAAAGACGTATACAACCGGAAAACATTAAGCAGTTATGTATAATGTCAAAAAAAATAAAATAATATACAAAGACATTTATTGTCATGATAAGCAATAATATAGGTAATCCCTTCCTCTTTCCTTCAGAGAAAAGCTTTGAACAAATTAGCTTTACCATGCTGAATCTGTGTTAGATCCTTTATCAGCTGAGGAACATTTCAGGCCTCACTGGTTTTAGATATGCAGGAAAACCAGAGTTCCCAATGAAAAACCACACACCAATAGCTTGTACCTTGCTGCCAGACATGGGCCTTGAACTAGTGCCCTGAGATAAGGGTAAGTGGAAGAATGTCAGACAATTGTCCACACAGCTTCAAGTTAGAGGCTAGGTGATACACCTGAACCATTAAGCCAATCGTGGCCTCCCATATTAATACATCCATAGGCAAATAATACAGAGATTATTTAAGGCTCTATGCAAATCCATTTATTTACCCATTCAATGCTAAACAGTCATTGATCTAGTTAATACAGGTGACCAGACTAAACAGGTTAAGTTGATATGGAAAAGAGGCCAGAACATACAGGTTCAGTTGGTATAGAAAGGAGGCCAGAATATACAGGTTAAGTTGGTATAGAAAGGAGGTCAGGATATACAGGTTCAGTTGGTATAGAAAGGAGGCCAGAATATACAAGTTAAGTTGGAATAGAATTGAGGCCAGAATATACAGGTTCAGTTGATATAGAAGGAGGCCAGAACATAAGGTTAAGTTGATATAGAAAGGGGGCCAGAATATACAAGTTAAGTTGGAATAGAATTGAGGCCAGAATATACAGGTTCAGTTGATATAGAAGGAGGCCAGAACATAAGGTTAAGTTGATATAGAAAGGGGGCCAGAATATACAAGTTAAGTTGGAATAGAATTGAGGCCAGAATATACAGGTTCAGTTGATATAGAAGGAGGCCAGAATATACAGGTTAAGTTGGTATAGAAAGGAGGCCAGAATATACAAGTTAAGTTGGAATAGAATTGAGGCCAGAATATACAGGTTCAGTTGATATAGAAGGAGGCCAGAAATAAGGTTAAGTTGTATAGAAAGGAGCCAAATATACAGGTTAGTTGATATAGAAAGGAGGCCAGAATATACAGGTTCAGTTGATATAGAAAGGAGGCCAGAATATACAGGTTAAGTTGATATAGAAAGGGGGCCAGAATATACAGGTTCAGTTGGTATAGAAAGGAGGCCAGAATATACAGGTTCAGTTGGTATAGAAAGGAGGCCAGAATATACAGGTTCAGTTGGTATAGAAAGGAGGCCAGAATATACAGGTTCAGTTGGTATAGAAAGGAGGCCAGAATATACAGGTTCAGTTGGTATAGAAAGAAGGCCAGAATATACAGGTTTAGTTGGTATAGAAAGGAGGCAGAATATACAGGTTCAGTTGATATAGAAAGGAGGCCAGAATATATGGGTTCAGTTGGTATAGAAAGGAGGCCAAAATATACAGGTTTAGTTGGTATAGAAAGGAGGCCAGAATATACAGGTTAAGTTGGTATAGAAAGGAGTCCAAAATATACAGGTTAAGTTGGTATAGAAAGGAGTCCAAAATATACAGGTTAAGTTGGTATAGAAAGGACTTCAGATCCCTTAGATTAAGGTATTTAAGTCAGATATATATACATTTCCAAACTAATATCCTAATCAAAGTTCAAAATTAACACAAGAACTTCTAAAAACTTCAAGCCTTTGAAGCATTAAACTATAGACCAGGAATAATGAAAGATAAACAATACCAGCTGACTCTATTTGTATAGCCCACAGGACTTGTGCATATGAGCACCTAATCAGGTATAATTTGTACCTGTAATTATGCATGCCGAGCAGGTAACTCATACAGGTATGACAACAGGATGGGTGTATATTCCGATGATTCACCAGAATGGGGTCACTCGGTGCACCCCTGATCAGAATACCATGGCCTTTTTCGGAACTGTCGGTGACAACAAGCCAATGAAGTGAAAATTTGACTGATTGTACAGTGTGCGAGCTGTCAACTCTCGGGTTCCACAAAACCAGGTCTGGTCCCTTGGTCTATACAACATTATCATTACAATGAGTTCAATCTACACAGACTTTAGAATGTCCAAATTCCTCAATTTATCTACTAACAATGCAGGCTGACATTGAGTTTGTGGTCATCTAGGGTTCTCCATTGTAAAAAGCATGTCTCTAATATTCTGTCCATCAGAATACCATATCACGTTATTGTCAAAAACAGTATCACCTTACAACTGGCCTCAGCACTATAGAAAAAAACAGTTTAAATGTCTTTTGAAGTAGAAAATCGGTGGATTAATCCAATATCAAATTTCAATGTTTTTTACCCAAATGAAGTTTAGTTTACTGAAGATCTGAAAAAAAACAATTCATTTAAAACTGCAGAATAAATCTTTTTTTTATTCCAAAAATACTAGTTATACTGCTGATATTACCATATTCAACCCAATAAGCAGTGAATAAACCCCCCAGTCACAATAAGTATACCCTTCCATTTTTGAGGCAAGTTATCTTGAATATAAATCTTCATTAAATGTAGACCGAAAGTATGAATACTTTATATATAGTTTCTCCATTTATTTCTTTTGGTAATTGATTTGTGGCTTCGTTAACTTATCCAATAATTTTGTGAAATATCCAAGTTTGGAACCATTTAGCACTTCCAAAAAACATTTTGAAGATTTTAAAGTTCACTGGGCACATATTGGATTGAATATGGTACTTTGCTATATCTTTAATAATAGAAATTTTATGACATCTTAATTGGAATAATTAATTCGTTAGGAAAAAAGGCAATGACAAATTTATGAAATATTACAAGCAAAAATGTCCATGAATCCTTGAAACCATATGCAGCTGCATTAGGGGAAAGGTGTGGGTAAAACTACACTAAAAATCTGTTACATACAAAACCAACAGTTACATTGTCTGTGTCATACCGAACAGATGAGGGTTACATGCAATGTGCGGCAAGAGGTCAAAGGTCACTGTCAGACATTATACAACAGAAACATTTCTGTAAATTGTACAATATATTCACCAGGAGCTACATTAAATGTGACAACAAGATTTTCTGCAATGCAGGCCAAGTCACCGTAGAGATAAAGGAGCCCCTATCAGCCCTTCTTTGTTGGTCTGGTCGTCTAGGAAGGCAGACTTCTCCAGTCTTGTCAGCTCGAATTCTACCTCAAATATTTGTCAGGGTGATAATAGATAGTTTTTTTATATTTAAGGATTAAGTGTCAGTAATATCTGTTGTGAATATTACAGTACCTAATATTTATTTCAGTACAATCTAAACACACGAAACATCACTTCAGAAAATGAAATTTAATATCCGAAAATCTTGTTTAACTTTATTGCAAAATATTTGCATTTAAAATAAAAAAATCATATTTAAAATACATAGTAACAAAAAATATTTTGCAAAATCAAAGTTTTTTTTACATTTTTTCTTATCATAAATGCCACAGAACTTCTTCTCTACCATTAGCTCTATTTAAAGGTTTATTGACTTATGGTACTCAGTTTTACGTGTAATTCAAATTTAAAATTAAATGCATCAACAACCAAAACTGCATATATTGATAAAAAATTGATAAACCATAAAATATTTAATTTCTTAAAACTTTTTAAAACATCACCATTGAAATTTAAATTTCATTTTGATGTGAAGCTTGACAAAGGTGATCAAGCTAGTTAAGTGATGTTAGTCTTCCTAGATGTACAGATGTTCCAACTCCTAGCCTGGCTTTACAAAGCACAATTCATACCTGTATTTATTATGAGCGTCACTAATAAAACGTGGCATGTTACCTGGAGCATGCTGTATTATACACGTTTAAATTTCTTTCCTGTTACATAAGATCCACACAGCTGCACGTTAACTTCCCTTTGTACTATTCAAAATTTTATTTAGCATGGACAGTTAAATTTTTTTTCCCTTTAAAGTTTTGTAACAGAACAGTACCAAAAACTCTTCTTTAGTGATCGGCCGTTTGCTATATGCAAACTGTTAACTAATAAAATGTAAAAGGCAAACCTGGACTTTAAAGTCTATGGAGTTTGGATAAGTTAATTTTGCTGTATGTCCAATAAACAACCAAGGTCATCTACACTATGCAAGGTTATTTTTGATGAGTTGGAGATGGGAGTACCCAGAGGAAAAAACACCGACCTACAGTCAGTTGGTACCTGGTAACATGTCTTACTTGGACCTCATATTTGACCAAGAGGATGAGGGCTTTTGGTAGATTGTTGGCCATCATTACCCTCAAAGACCTATGGAATATTAGGAAGAAAACAAAGATCAGGGACACCTTGATTTACTCTTGATTAACCCCGGTCCAGGGTTAGGTTTAGGGGTTATTTGACAATGATTTAAATATTAATATATGTTAATAAATATTGGTGTCCGTAGTGACCGAGTGGTTAAACTGTTCCAATATATCAACAAATGCCCTACAGATCTGGATCGCAAATTCAAAACCTAAAGAAACAGATCATAGGTCAGTCAATTTGCTATTGGTAAATCCTGGTATGTCCTCAAATGACTTCGGCTGTTGATAGGACATCGAGCAAAACCTGCATTAAATGTTGATACTGTTATATTAAATGATAAAAAATCATTCTTTTAGTTCAAATTATTTTATAGTACTAAAATGCTTATTACTAAAATTTCTATTATTTTGAAATGAAAACATTGGCTCAAAAGAAAGTCATACAATGAAGAATAACTATCAGTATGGATTATGATGATGACAATACAGGCACATATAAATCGTGTGTACAGTTACACACAATTGTGTAGTTACAATAACAAAGTCAAATGTACAAACAGGTAGCAATTGCTTTTCTCTTAAATTAACATTTCAAAACATCTGAACTGATTAATTGGTACAAAATATATTTTGCAAATTACTCTCAACATCAACCTTTTATAGTTCCTTTTACTAAATTGTACTATCTCACTGTCCTAAAGAAATTCTCTTACAGACAGCTTCTTAATGCTGATTCTTTGAATATTACATGTTGGAAATATCAACAAATTCAAAACGTTTCCAAACAGAACCATCCCTCACAACCTCGACATAACATGTTATTCTGATTCAGACTTAGATAAGGTAACACTGATCCTTTGATTCAGCATCACATCATGGTGGAACATCACGCAGATATCTGTATACTAATAGTTTATATTTCCAGTACAGTATACATTTATAAAGACAAACTTTGCAGTGACCCAGAATATCCAGATTCCCAAAGATGTTTAGATTTTATATGATTGTATGCCATAAAACTTGAGTATAAAGAAATTCAGAAACAGTATAAAGTTGTCATAGGTGGGGGTTTGGGGAGGGAGTTGGGGTGGGGGAGTGGGGGGGTTATTCCACAGACTCACTCCTGATACTAATTCCACAGATTCACTTCTGGTACTATGGCCCTGAAGAACCAAGCGGGTAATGCTTGATCTCTGTAACCAACAGCTACTGTTCATCTTAAAAGAAATAATTCTCCCCCAACCAGCTGGTCATACAATAACAGAGTAAAACATCTGGAGAAAAGATAAATAGATTCCCTGTGTATATATATATATCTCATTCCTACGCCCTTCAGTTATCCAAAACCCACAACATCCCTAGTGATTTCTGATTCAAATGACAACCATTACCACTTCTAGTTATCATAACTCACAAAATAATATCCTCTCTTATCATATTAATGATCATTACAAACAAACATTGAGGTAGAAGATATGTTTTATTGACCTTGCCATGAGTAGACGTTTTGTTGAGAGACACAATAATGTACAATATTTGTTTATCATCCTTTATAGGGCTTCCCCAATCCATCTACTGGAAACTCCCAAGATATAATATATAGTAAATGATTTTCTGTCGCTGTTTAATAAATTGAGGTTAAAAAAACAACAATATGTTGATTGACAGCTGATAGAAATCCTCTCTTTCAATGGAGGAACAAAGGCCACATTTTACACATGTCATCCAATCTCTATAATGCTGCATGCAGTGTGCACATGCGAAAACAGTTCAATTATGTATAAAGTTAGATAAGAAATATCCCAGAACAACTTACCATACAATACGCTCTTTCATTAGAAATCAAAACTGTTTCTGATACATAAAATTAGAAACCCACACATATTGCTTTTAATTGATGATTTTGATAAAAGTAAAGTTGTTCAACTTTTAACATTTTGAAAATATCCACAAATATATCAATAGAATCAAGACACCTGAACTGTTGATTTTTTGTCATTTTATGAATAAAACCACATGTCTTGTCCTTAACAGTTTGAAAATGAAGAAGCATTTGCATTGTTTTGAATAACATAATAGTAATGCACTGCACATAGCTTGGTGATTCAGCTATACTTTAACTTTATTCAATATATTTTAAATGGCTTAAAGTTAATCACTTAAAAAATAATTACAGTATATTGTGATTATTATTTCTGTTTTCCTTCACCATTGACCTTGGAGGTCAGACTGGTTTGACCACTGCTAAGGAATCTTGGATGGATGGAAAGAGTTGCATATAAGGAAAAAATTAAGAAGAAGACAAAGTTTCATACAAAAAGTACCTGTGATGTACTTGCTTCACATCAACACCCAGTTGATATACACAGAGATGGAGATGTTGACCATATATCAGCCTATTTACAAAACATAAACCATTAAGTATGGTTCAGCTTCATGCCCCAGTTGCCTAAGTAGGCTATCTATATTACACTTTATAACCAGGATCACTTTTTAAATTACCACAACTTTGTAGCTTTATTCAGGGGGACTTTTATCAACAACATAGTTCATTCGAGTACTGTAGTCTGTTTTTAATACTCTCAACTGTTCAAGATAACAGGATATAGGTAAAATTAACATAAACATATAGACATTATTTACATTTCTAGCCATAAATAGTTTATCTTTATCTAATATTTAGAGTTCTCCATTAAAATCATTAAAGTTGAGTTCATATTACAGCATGTGTCACTATGGGTACAACATTGCCTAACATATCCCAATCAAAAGTACAAGTTCAGGGTGGATACTGTGACCTATGGTTTTATCAAAAGTTTAGACAGGGCTGGGATAGTTGGTATGACCCCATGGTTTAGACAGGGCTGGGATAGTTGGTATGACCACAAAGTTTACACAGGGCTGGGATAGTTGGTATGATCCCAGGGTTTACACAGGGGTGAGATAGTTAGTGTGACACCAGAGTTTAGACAGGATTGGGATAGTTGATGTGACACCAGAGTTTAGACAGGGCTGGGATAGTTGGTGTGACCCCAGAGTTTAGACAGGGCTGGGATAGTTGGTGTGACCCCAGGGTTTACACAGGGCTGAGATAGTTGGTGTGACCCCAGGGTTTACACAGGGCTGGGATAGTTGGTGTGACCCCAGGGTTTACACAGGGCTGAGATAGTTGGTGTGACCCCAGGGTTTACACAGGGCTGGGATAGTTGGTGTGACCCCAGGGTTTACACAGGGCTGAGACAGTTGGTGTGACCTCAGGATTTACACAGGGCTGGGATAGTTGGTGTGACCCCAGGGTTTAGACAGGGCTGGGATAGTTGGTGTGACCCCAGGGTTTACACAGGGCTGAGATAGTTGGTGTGACCCCATGGTTTAGACAGGGCTGAGACAGTTGGTGTGACCCCAGGGTTTACACAGGGCTGGGATGGTTGGTTTGACCCTAGGGTGTACACAGGGCTGAGATAGTTGGTGTGACCCCAGGATTTACACAGGGCTGGGATAGTTGGTTTGACCCCAGGGTTTACACAGGGCTGAGATAGTTGGTGTGACCCCAGGGTTTAGACAGGGCTGGGATAGTTGGTGTGACCCCAGGGTTTACACAGGGCTGAGATAGTTGATGTGACCCTAGGGTTTACACAGGGCTGAGATAGTTGGTGTGACCCCAGGGTTTACACAGGGCTGGGATAGTTGGTGTGACCCCAGGGTTTACACAGGGCTGGGATAGTTGGTGTGACCCTAGGGTTTACACAGGGCTGGGATAGTTGGTGTGACCCCAGGGTTTACACAGGGCTGGGATAGTTGGTGTGACCCCAGGGTTTACACAGGGCTGGGATAGTTGGTGTGACCCCAGGGTTTACACAGGGCTGGGATAGTTGGTGTGACCCCAGGATTTACACAGGGCTGGGATAGTTGGTTTGACCCTAGGGTTTACACAGGGCTGGGATAGTTGGTGTGACCCCAGGGTTTAGACAGGGCTGGGATAGTTGGTGTGACCCCAGGGTTTACACAGGGCTGGGATAGTTGGTGTGACCCCAGGGTTTACACAGGGCTGGGATAGTTGGTGTGACCCCAGGGTTTACACAGGGCTGGGATAGTTGGTGTGACCCTAGGGTTTAGACAGGGCTGGGATAGTTGGTGTGACCCCAGGGTTTACACAGGGCTGGGATAGTTGGTTTGACCCCAGGGTTTACACAGGGCTGGATAGTTGATGTGACCCCAGGGTTTACACAGGGCTGGGATAGTTGGTGTGACCCCAGGGTTTACACAGGGCTGAGATAGTTGGTGTGACCCAGTTACAGGTTTACCAGGGCGGATAGTTGTGTGTGACCCCAGGTTTACACAGGGCTGGGATAGTTGGTGTGACCCCAGGGTTTTACACAGGGCTGGGTAGTTGGGTGTGACCCTAGGGTTTACACAGGGCTGGGATAGTTGGTGTGACCCCAGGGTTTACACAGGGCTGGGATAGTTGGTTTGACCCAGGTTTACACAGGGCTGGGATAGTTGGTGTGACCCCAGGTTTACACAGGGCTGGATAGTTGGTTTGACCCCAGGGTTTACACAGGGCTGGGATAGTTGGTGTGACCCCAGGGTTTACACAGGGCTGGGATAGTTGGTGTGACCCCAGGGTTTACACAGGGCTGGGATAGTTGATGTGACCCCAGGGTTTACACAGGGCTGGGATAGTTGGTGTGACCCCAGGGTTTACACAGGGCTGGGATAGTTGGTGTGACCCCTAGAATTTACACAGGGCTGGGATAGTTGGTTTGACCCCAGGGTTTACACAGGGCTGGGATAGTTGGTGTGACCCCAGGATTTACACAGGGCTGGGATAGTTGGTGTGACCCCAGGGTTTACACAGGGCTGGGAGTTGGAGTGACCCCAGGGTTTACACAGGGCTGGGATAGTTGGTGTGACCCCAGGGTTTACACAGGGCTGGGATAGTTGGTGTGACCCCAGGGTTTACACAGGGCTGGGATAGTTGGTGTGACCCCAGGGTTTACACAGGGCTGGGATAGTTGGTGTGACCCCAGGGTTTACACAGGGCTGAGATAGTTGGTGTGACCCCAGGGTTTACACAGGGCTGGGATAGTTGGTGTGACCCCAGGGTTTACACAGGGCTGAGATAGTTGGTGTGACCCCAGGGTTTACACAGGGCTGGGATAGTTGGTGTGACCCCAGGGTTTACACAGGGCTGGGATAGTTGGTGTGACCCCAGGGTTTACACAGGGCTGAGATAGTTGGTGTGACCCCAGGGTTTTACACAGGGCTGGGATAGTTGGTGTGACCCCAGGGTTTACACAGGGCTGGGATAGTTGGTGTGACCCCAGGGTTTACACAGGGCTGGGATAGTTGGTGTGACCCCAGGGTTTACACAGGGCTGGGATAGTTGGTGTGACCCCAGGGTTTACACAGGGCTGAGATAGTTGGTGTGACCCCAGGGTTTACACAGGGCTGGGATAGTTGGTGTGACCCCAGGGTTTACACAGGGCTGAGATAGTTGGTGTGACCCCAGGGTTTACACAGGGCTGGGATGGTTGGTTTGACCCCAGGGTTTACACAGGGCTGAGATAGTTGGTGTGACCCCAGGGTTTACACAGGGCTGGGATAGTTGGTGTGACCCCAGGGTTTACACAGGGCTGGGATAGTTGGTGTGACCCCAGGATTTACACAGGGCTGGGATAGTTGGTTTGACCCCAGGATTTACACAGGGCTGGGATAGTTGATGTGACCCCAGGTTTACACAGGGCTGGGATAGTTGGTGTGACCCCAGGGTTTACACAGGGCTGGGATAGTTGGTGTGACCCCAGGGTTTACACAGGGCTGGGATAGTTGGTGTGACCCCAGGGTTTACACAGGGCTGGGATAGTTGGTGTGACCCCAGGGTTTACACAGGGCTGGGATAGTTGGTGTGACCCCAGGGTTTACACAGGGCTGGGATAGTTGGTGTGACCCCAGGGTTTACACAGGGCTGAGATAGTTGGTGTGACCCCAGGGTTTACACAGGGCTGGATAGTTGGTGTGACCCCAGGGTTTACACAGGGCTGGGATAGTTGGTTGTGACCCCAGGGTTTACACAGGGCTGGGATAGTTGGTGTGACCCCAGGGTTTACACAGGGCTGGGATAGTTGGTGTGACCCCAGGGTTTACACAGGGCTGGGATAGTTGGTGTGACCCCAGGGTTTACACAGGGCTGGGATAGTTGTGTGTGACCCCAGGGTTTACACAGGGCTGGGATAGTTGGTGTGACCCCAGGGTTTACACAGGGCTGGGATAGTTGGTGTGACCCCAGGTTTACACAGGGCTGGGATAGTTGGTGTGACCCCAGGGTTTACACAGGGCTGGGATAGTTGGTGTGACCCCAGGGTTTACACAGGGCTGGGATAGTTGGTGTGACCCCAGGGTTTACACAGGGCTGGGATAGTTGGTGTGACCCCAGGGTTTACACAGGGCTGGGATAGTTGGTGTGACCCCAGGGTTTACACAGGGCTGGGATAGTTGGTGTGACCCCAGGGTTTACACAGGGCTGGGATAGTTGGTTTGACCCAGGGTTTACACAGGGCTGAGATAGTTGGTGTGACCCCAGGGTTTACACAGGGCTGGGATAGTTGGTTGTGACCCCAGGGTTTACACAGGGCTGGGATAGTTGGTGTGACCCCAGGGTTTACACAGGGCTGAGATAGTTGGTGTGACCCTAGGGTTTACACAGGGCTGGGATAGTTGGTGTGACCCCAGGGTTTACACAGGGCTGGGATAGTTGGTGTGACCCCAGGGTTTACACAGGGCTGGATAGTTGGTGTGACCCCAGGGTTTACACAGGGCTGGGATAGTTGGTGTGACCCCAGGGTTTACACAGGGCTGGGATAGTTGGTGTGACCCCAGGGTTTACACAGGGCTGGGATAGTTGGTTTGACCCTAGGGTTTACACAGGGCTGGGATAGTTGGTGTGACCCCAGGGTTTACACAGGGCTGGGATAGTTGGTGTGACCCCAGGGTTTACACAGGGCTGGGATAGTTGGTGTGACCCCAGGGTTTACACAGGGCTGGGATAGTTGGTGTGACCCCAGGGTTTACACCCAGGGTTTACACAGGGCTGGGATAGTTGGTGTGACCCCAGGGTTTACACAGGGCTGAGATAGTTGGTGTGACCCCAGGGTTTACACAGGGCTGGGATGGTTGGTTTGACCCTAGGGTTTACACAGGGCTGGGATAGTTGGTGTGACCCCAGGGTTTACACAGGGCTGGGATAGTTGGTGTGACCCCAGGGTTTACACAGGGCTGAGATAGTTGGTGTGACCCCAGGGTTTACACAGGGCTGGGATAGTTGGTGTGACCCCAGGGTTTACACAGGGCTGAGATAGTTGGTGTGACCCCAGCTGAGATAGTTGGTGTGACCCCAGGGTTTACACAGGGCTGGGATAGTTGGTGTGACCCCAGGGTTTACACAGGGCTGGGATAGTTGGTGTGACCCCAGGATTTACACAGGGCTGGGATAGTTGATGTGACCCCAGGATTTACACAGGGCTGGGATAGTTGATGTGACCCCAGGATTTACACAGGGCTGGGATAGTTGGTGTGACCCCAGGGTTTACACAGGGCTGGAGATAGTTGGTTGTGACCCTAGGGTTTTACACAGGGCTGGGATAGTTGGTGTGACCCCAGGGTTTACACAGGGCTGGGATAGTTGGTGTGACCCCAGGGTTTACACAGGGCTGGGATAGTTGGTGTGACCCCAGGGTTTACACAGGGCTGGGATAGTTGGTGTGACCCCAGGATTTACACAGGGCTGGGATAGTTGGTGTGACCCCAGGATTTACACAGGGCTGGGATAGTTGGTGTGACCCCAGGATTTACACAGGGCTGGGATAGTTGGTGTGACCCCAGGGTTTACACAGGGCTGGGATAGTTGTGTGTGTGACCCCAGGGTTTTACACAAGGGCTGGGATAGTTGGTGTGACCCCAGGGTTTACACAGGGCTGGGATAGTTGGTGTGACCCCAGGGTTTACACAGGGCTGGGATAGTTGGTTTGACCCTAGGGTTTACACAGGGCTGGGATAGTTGGTGTGACCCCAGGGTTTACACAGGGCTGGGATAGTTGGTGTGTGACCCAGGGTTTACACAGGGCTGAGATAGTTGTGTGACCCCAGGATTTACACAGGGCTGGATAGTTGGTGTGACCCTAAGGTTTACACAGGGCTGGGGCTGGGATTAGTTGGTGTGACCCCAGGGTTTACACAGGGCTGGGATAGTTGGTGTGACCCCAGGGTTTACACAGGGCTGAGATAGTTGGTGTGACCCCAGGGTTTACACAGGGCTGAGATAGTTGGTGTGACCCCAGGGTTTACACAGGGCTGGGATAGTTGGTGTGACCCCAGGGTTTACACAGGGCTGGGATAGTTGGTGTGACCCCAGGGTTTACACAGGGCTGGGATAGTTGGTGTGACCCCAGGGTTTACACAGGGCTGGGATAGTTGATGTGACCCCAGGGTTTACACAGGGCTGGGATAGTTGGTGTGACCCCAGGGTTTACACAGGGCTGAGATAGTTGGTGTGACCCCAGGGATTTACACAGGGCTGGGATAGTTGATGTGACCCCAGGATTTACACAGGGCTGGGATAGTTGGTGTGACCCCAGGGTTTACACAGGGCTGGGATAGTTGGTGTGACCCCAGGGTTTACACAGGGCTGGGATAGTTGATGTGACCCCAGGATTTACACAGGGCTGGGATAGTTGATGTGACCCCAGGATTTACACAGGGCTGGGATAGGTTGGTGTGACCCCAGGGTTTACACAGGGCTGGGATAGTTGGTGTGACCCCAGGATTTACACAGGGCTGGGATAGTTGTGTGACCCCAGGTTTACACAGGGCTGGGATAGTTGGTGTGACCCCAGGTTTACACAGGGCTGGGATAGTTGTTGTGACCCAGGTTTTACACAGGGCTGGGATAGTTGGTGTGACCCCAGGGTTTACACAGGGCTGGGATAGTTGGTGTGACCCCAGGATTTACACAGGGCTGGGATAGTTGGTTTGACCCCAGGATTTACACAGGGCTGAGATAGTTGGTGTGACCCCAGGGTTTACACAGGGCTGGGATAGTTGGTGTGACCCTAGGGTTTACACAGGGCTGGGATAGTTGATGTGACCCCAGGGTTTACACAGGGCTGGGATAGTTGGTGTGACCCCAGGATTTACACAGGGCTGAGATAGTTGGTGTGACCCTAGGATTTACACAGGGCTGGGATAGTTGGTTTGACCCTAGGGTTTACACAGGGCTGGGATAGTTGGTGTGACCCCAGGGTTTACACAGGGCTGAGATAGTTGGTGTGACCCCAGGGTTTACACAGGGCTGAGACAGTTGGTGTGACCCCAGGGTTTACACAGGGCTGGGATGGTTGGTTTGACCCTAGGGTTTACACAGGGCTGGGATAGTTGGTGTGACCCCAGGGTTTACACAGGGCTGGGATAGTTTGGTGTGACCCCAGGGTTGTACACAGGGCTGAGATAGTTGGTGTGACCCCAGGGTTTACACAGGGCTGGGATAGTTGGTGTGACCCCAGGGTTTACACAGGGCTGAGATAGTTGGTGTGACCCCAGGGTTTACACAGGGCTGGGATAGTTGGTGTGACCCCAGGGTTTACACAGGGCTGAGATAGTTGGTGTGACCCCTAGGGTTTACACAGGGCTGGGATGAGATAGATGTGTGACCCCAGGGATTTACACAGGGCTGAGATAGTTTGTGTGACCCCAGGGGTTTACACAGGGTTGGGATAGTTGGTGTGACCCCATGGGTTTACACAGGGCTGGGATAGTTGATGTGGACCCCAGGGTTTACACAGGGCTGGGATAGTTGATGTGACCCCAGGGTTTACACAGGGCTGGGATAGTTGATGTGACCCCAGGATTTACACAGGGCTGGGATAGTTGATGTGACCCCAGGATTTACACAGGGCTGGGATAGTTGATGTGACCCCAGGATTTACACAGGGCTGGGATAGTTGGTGTGACCCCAGGGTTTACACAGGGCTGGGATAGTTGATGTGACCCCAGGATTTACACAGGGCTGGGATAGTTGGTGTGACCCCAGGATTTACACAGGGCTAGGGATAGTTGGTATGTGACCCAGGATTTTACACAGGGCTTGGATGGTTGGTGTGACCCAGGGTTTACACAGGGCTGGGATAGTTGGTGTGACCCCAGGATTTACACAGGGCTGAGACAGCTGGTGTGACCCCAGGGTTTACACAGGGCTGGGATAGTTGGTTTGACCCTAGGGTTTACACAGGGCTGAGATAGTTGGTGTGACCCCAGGATTTACACAGGGCTGGGATGGTTGGTTTGACCCCAGGGTTTTACACAGGGCTGGGATAGTTGGTGTGACCCCAGGATTTACACAGGGCTGAGATAGTTGGTGTTGACCCCAGGGTTTACACAGGGCTGGGATAGTTGGTTTGACCCCAGGATTTACACAGGGCTGAGATAGTTGGTGTGACCCCAGGGTTTACACAGGGCTGGGACAGTTGGTGTGACCCTGGGTTTACACAGGGCCTGGGATAGTTGGTGTGACCCCAGGATTTTACACAGGGCTGGGATAGTTGGTGTGACCCCAGGGTTTACACAGGGCTGGGATAGTTGGTTTGACCCTAGGGTTTACACAGGGCTGGATAGTTGGTGTGACCCCAGGGTTTAGACAGGGCTGGGATAGTTAGTTTGACCCTAAGGTGTACACAGGGCTAGGATAGTTGGTTTGACCCTAGGGTGTACACAGGGCTGGGATAGTTGGTGTGACCCCAGGGTTTACACAGGGCTGAGATAGTTGGTGTGACCCCAGGTAAACAGATAGTTGGTGTGACCCCAGGTAAACAGGGCTGGGATGGTTTTTACACAGGATGCTAGTATGACTAATGATGACATACATGTGATGGTTTACACTTTGTAAAATGGATAGTTGATGGTATTGACCTCATGAAAACAGGGCTGCTTTTTTGAAATTGTAGGAAGGAAGATAATCCAAACAAAAAGTCTATGTGGTTTTTTTTCTGTCCAGAATAGTGCTCTGTATATCCCTATACCTGATAGCATAGGATCCTCATGTACCAGACTCCAAAACATACACTCACTGATTTATAAACCAACCGACATCTAATTTTAAATGTCAGATAAAATGTCTGTATAATGTATATTTAAACTAAAGAATTCTCTCTCTTATCAACAAAACCTCTGTAGCTAAATATAAACACTTACATTGCCTCTGGTTTAGATATGACCTACATGTCTAAATCGATATCGTAGGGGAGGCAACTCTTGCAGGTCTATGGCTTCACAATGTCTATCTATAAGTCACACTTCCTCCTTACAGACAATTACTCTATTAAAACAGAACCTCTTAATTGAAATGAAATTTCATTGATGGACAGATTATAGTTTTTAATCAATAGGGTTAGAACCATGCTCCCCTCTTCCTTGGTGTGTGAAATTTACATGAGAATATTGTGGTTTTTTTTAAATGAAAGATGTTTGAAACTTTCACCTCACCACAGCCACAGTCACAATGTTAAAATGAAAAATACTTGATTATTATCGACAGTGTGACAGCAAATTAGTCACTTCTTAAACCAAACTCTGTTTGTAGCTTTCCATGAATTATAGCTTTTGAGTAATTGGTATGATTTGTTGCAATCTTGACATTTCTAATAGACATAATAGAAAGTAAAATGTGTGTAATATCGAACACAAATTCAGTCTCTAAGTGGATAAAGTGGCTCACTTCTACCACTAACCCTCCACCCCTGAGTCACACTGGCTGTGTAGATAATGTGTCAGACATTCTACCACTAACCCTCCACCCCTGGGTCACCCTGGCTGTGTAGGTAATGTGTCAGACATTCTACCACTAACCCTCCACCCCTAGGTCACACTGACTGTGTAGTTAAGGTGTCAGACATTCTACCACTAACCCTCCACCCCTGGGTCACACTGGCTGTGTAGATAATGTGTCAGACATTCTACCACTAACCCTCCACCCCTGGGTCACACTGGCTGTGTAGTTAAGGTGTCAGACATTCTACCACTAACTCTCCACCCCTTGGTCACACTGGCCATGTGGTTAATGTGTCAGACATTCTACCACTAACCCTCCACCCCTGAGTCACCCTGGCTGTGTAGGTAATGTGTCAGACATTCTACCACTAACCCTCCACCCCTGGGTCACACCGACTGTGTAGTTAAGATGTCAGACATTCTACCACTAACCCTCCACCCCTGAATCACACTGGCTGTGTAGTTAAGGTGTCAGACATTCTACCACTAACCCTCCACCCCTGAGTCACACTGGCTGTGTAGTTAATGTGTCAGACATTCTACCACTAACCCTCCACCCCTGGGTCACACTGGCTGTGTAGTTAATGTGTCAGACATTCTACCACTAACCCTCCACCCCTGAGTCACACTGGCTGTGTAGATTAATGTGTCAGACATTCTACCACTAACCCTGTGTCACACTGGCTGTGTAGGTTAATGTGTCAGACATTCTACCACTAACCCTCCACCCCTGGTCACACTGGCTGTGTAGTTAAGGTGTCAGACATTCTACCACTAACCCTCCACCCCTGGGTCACACTGGCCATGTAAGTTAATGTGTCAGACAATCTTCTACCACTAACCCTCCACCCCTGGGTCACACTGGCTGTGTAGTTAAGGTGTCAGACATTCTACCACTAACCCTCCACCCCTGGTCACACTGGCTGTGTAGTTAATGTGTCAGACATTCTACCACTAACCCTCCACCCCTGGGTCACACTGGCTGTGTAGTTAATGTGTCAGACATTCTACCACTAACCCTCCACCCCTGAGTCACACTGGCTGTGTAGTTAATGTGTCAGACATTCTACCACTAACCCTCCACCCCTGAGTCACACTGGCTGTGTAGATAATGTGTCAGACAATCTACCACTAACCCTCCACCCCTGGGTCACACTGGCTGTGTAGTTAAGGTGTCAGACATTCTACCACTAACCCTCCACCCCTTGGTCACCCTGGCTGTGTAGGTAATGTGTCAGACATTCTACCACTAACCCTCCACCCCTGGGTCACACTGGCTGTGTAGTTAAGGTGTCAGACTCTACCACTAACCTCCACCCCTTGTCACACTGGCCTGTGTAGGTAATGTGTCAGACATTCTACCACTAACCCTCCACCCCTGGGTCACACTGGCTGTGTAGTTAAGGTGTCAGACATTCTACCACTAACCCTCCACCCCTGGGTCACACTGGCTGTGTAGTTAATGTGTCAGACATTCTACCACTAACCCTCCACCCCTGAGTCACACTGGCTGTGTAGTTAATATGTGTCAGACATTCTACCACTAACCCTCCACCCCTGGTCACACTGACTGTGTAGTTAAT
The DNA here is from genome assembly GCF_041381155.1 of Argopecten irradians. Lineage (NCBI taxonomy): Eukaryota > Metazoa > Mollusca > Bivalvia > Pectinida > Pectinidae > Argopecten > Argopecten irradians. The sequence continues at coordinate 41,783,464 of NC_091136.1, forward strand.
GTGTCAGACATTCTACCACTAACCCTCCACCCCTGAGTCACACTGGCTAAGGTGTGACATTCTACCACTAACCCTAGTTAAGGTGGGTACCTGGCTGTGTCAGACATTCTACCACTAACCCTCCACCCCTGGGTCACACTGGCTGTGTAGTTAAGGTGTCAGACACTACCACTAACCCTCCACCCCTGAGTCACACTGGCTGTGTAGTTAATGTGTCAGACATTCTACCACTAACCCTCCACCCCTGGGTCACACTGGCTGTGTAGTTAAGGTGTCAGACATTCTACCACTAACCCTCCACCCCTGGGTCACACTGGCTGTGTAGGTAATGTGTCAGACATTCTACCACTAACCCTCCACCCCTGGGTCACACTGGCTGTGTAGTTAATGTGTCAGACATTCTACCACTAACCCTCCACCCCTGAGTCACACTGGCTGTGTAGATAATGTGTCAGACATTCTACCACTAACCCTCCACCCCTGGGTCACACTGGCTGTGTAGTTAAGGTGTCAGACATTCTACCACTAACCCTCCACCCCTGAGTCACACTGGCTGTGTAGTTAAGGTGTCAGACATTCTACCACTAACCCTCCACCCCTGGGTCACACTGGCTGTGTAGTTAAGGTGTCAGACATTCTACCACTAACTCTCCACCCCTGGGTCACACTGGCTGTGTAGTTAATGTGTCAGACATTCTACCACTAACCCTCCACCCCTGGGTCACACTGGCTGTGTAGTTAAGGTGTCAGACATTCTACCACTAACCCTCCACCCCTGGGTCACACTGGCTGTGTATATAATGTGTCAGACATTCTACCACTAACCCTCCACCCCTGGGTCACACTGGCTGTGTAGTTAAGGTGTCAGACATTCTACCACTAACCCTCCACCCTGGGTCACACCCTGTCAGACATTCTACCACTAACCTCCACCCCACACCTGGCTGTGTAGGTAATGTGTCAGACATTCTACCACTAACCCTCCACCCCTGGGTCACACTGGCTGTGTAGTTAAGGTGTCAGACATTCTACCACTAACCCTCCACCCCTGGGTCACACTGGCTGTGTAGTTAAGGTGTCAGACACTACCACTAACCCTCCACCCCTGAGTCACACTGGCTATGTAGTAAGTGTCAGACATTCTACCACTAACCCTCCACCCCTGGTCACACTGGCTGTGTAGTTAAGTGTCAGACATTCTACCACTAACCCTCCACCCCTGGGTCACACTGGCTGTGTAGTTAAGGTGTCAGACATTCTACCACTAACCCTCCACCCTGGGTCACACTGGCTGTGTAGTAATGTGTCAGACACTACCACTAACCCTCCACCCCTGGGTCACACTGGCTGTGTAGTTAATGTGTCAGACATTCTACCACTAACCCTCCACCCCTGGGTCACACTGGCTGTGTAGTTAAGGTGTCAGACATTCTACCCACTAACTCTCCACCCCTGGGTCACACTGGCCTGTGGTTAATGTGTCAGACATTCTACCACTAACCCTCCACCCCTGAGTCACACTGGCTGTGTAGTTAATGTGTCAGACATTCTACCACTAACCCTCCACCCCTGGGTCACACTGACTGTGTAGTTAAGGTGTCAGACATTCTACCACTAACTCTCCACCCCTAGGTCACACTAGCTGCATACCCCCCCCCCCCTGTAGTTAATGTGTCAGACATTCTACCACTATAGTACCCTCCATCCCTGGGTTACACTTGCAGCATGGTTAATGTGTCAGACACTCTAACCACTTGACCTTCACCTCTGTGTCATGGTGGTGAAGTGGTTGAGGTTTCTCTGGGTGATAATGGCCTTGACATTCTACTACTATAACTTTCCACCTCTATGTCACTATGACTCGGTGGTCACAGGATATGCAGAAGTTGCTAGTTGGGAATTTTCTCTAGAAACACGTTTTTTTTCAATATTTTGAGATTACCATGTTAATAGGACAACTGCATGATATATGAGCTCATCACTTGGTGTCACCTATATATATTATAACTATATACTTTGTTTATTTTAAACAAATTGTAAAATGAATTACACAACTTATATAAATCACTTTTGAGGCCTGGATTTTAGCAGCACACAAGGGATCTTTGTGTGGGAGGAAACAAGAGTGCCCAAAGAAAAGCCCAAATTATATGGGTGACCCCTAACTTTTTCACATCCTACTAGGGATCAATCCCTGGATGGCTAGATGAAAGTCAGTGGTTTAACTACAATACACCACTAGATCACCCGGATGTTTATATCATCATCAATGGGTTTGTTACAGTAATCATAAAGTTTATATCATGGTAAAGAAGGCCATATGCTTCAATATTCAATTGTCGGACTGTTGTTTCATACTTAAAAGCTTTTCAAAAACTTATCATTAAAAACTTTTTGAATGAGCCATCAATGCTGATGCAGATACCATGGTGACATAACGACTAAAATATGATTACTTATTATCATCAGTGAGCTAATGATAAATCAAACCAAACTATCATGTGACACGTCCCCAGTTTTCACTTTGAGAACATGACATGATCCAAGTAGTTTATCTAGATAAAAACAGCTGATCACATCGAATTTGTGTCTTAGATGGTCTCTGTATGTAAGGTTTTGTTCATACGTTATAATTGTTTCATTAATAAAAACTTTCCTCTTGTGGTTTTATATAACAAACTTAAATACCACATGGACACTTCTGGGATTCTCTGTAACTGCCTGAATTGACTTCTGTGTGAATCATAATTACGTCAGTATATAAGAAGACAAACAGCACCTATATCTGTAAAACTTATGAATAGACATACAGGAAGTTTACATTTTCTATTGTTTACCAACACAATAGCCTGTACTGTACAAATAGAGAGCTAGGCCAATACACTGGACAAAGTTAATGGGTGGGGCGACGGTGATAAAACAATTCTCTGGGTCACCACAAAACAATGCTGTTAAGCTTCATTATCAGCTGCTATCTGTAAACAACTTACGGTCTACACAGGTCCTGGCTATCCCTCTCACAAACGCTCCATATGTTGTCCAAAAACTTAAACAAAGATTCTTGTTATGTAACGGCTAGGAGTCAAGTTTCAAGTTAACCAACACATTCCACTTTTAGAAAACTTCCAAACTCACAGATAATTCTAATAAAAAAGTTTGAAAGAGTTTGTTTTTCAATTTTAGATCTAAATTCAAACTTCGAGACGCTGTTAAATTTTCAATCCAGTTAAGATTTGAAGTGTTGAGTATGTTTGAACATGGTGTAAGGGTTAGCTGACTAATTCCCAACACATGTACAGCTTCCTCTCGGTACAAGGTAAACTTGCAGTGACAGCTAAGAACTGCAATCAATACACGGGGGCCCATCCAGGTAGCCCATGAACAGGTGAACTTTAATTACAGGTGCCACCAGTACGTTTAAATTCCATTAGGTATACAAATAAAGTGGTAGCACACAGACATTTAAACCCTATAAGCCTTATTTTGTGAATGTGGAGGCCAGCATCACAATGATAGGTATAGCGTACATAAGTATATAATAGCATTACAGGTCACAGGCCTTACCCCCAATACAGACAGTCTAGTCGCTTTTCAATCATTGCCTTTCCAAAAGTTATTTCTCTGTTAAATTCATGTCACTTCCTTTATACATGTATTTCATTCAGAGCTGTTAAACAAGTCAACATGTTTTGAATTATTCTCGTAAAGCAAAACCAATAATATGAATGATTTCCATGTTTTTGAATTAATTAGAAATCTTTATATCAAAATATGTGAAATATGCATTTTAATATTTTTTTTCTCAAAAGAGGTCAACATAACAAAAATAGGTTATAGTGACCTACATTTGATGCATGACATACTTATTCACCTATGTGAATCCATGACAGTTTTAGATAATGAAACTCAAATGAAAAGCTAAAAGAAGACAGCAAATGGAATTATATTTTCTTCCATATAGAATGTAGGTAATAATATAGGTCAGAGTGATCTTATAATTATCGTCCCTAAGACATTAATCAATACTTAATGACATTAGAAGAGTTGAAAGAAAACCTTTTACTTTGATGTTGGTCAAATAAATTTGAAAATTTAGGTCTCAGCAACATATTTTTCATACATGGGTAAAATAAATCTCAAAAGAAGGTCAAATATCATATTGTAGGTCATAGTGACCTGTTTTTCCACTTTTCTATATTGTCTGAAATCAAAATCAAACTGTCAATACTAATATGGAACAATAAATGAATGCCTCGCTTTCTTGCTTTATTTCACAATCTAGTATCCTTCATTGTTAAAATATGCCAGCTAGACTGATCCAAAGATTGCTTTGATAAGTTTTCTGTAAACAGTCAGGGTCAGGTCAGGTTTAGGTGGTGGAGGAAAGCAAAAGTACCCGCTGAAAAACCACCAACCAACCTCAATTCCTGGCAATTGCCCCACATAGGATTCAAACTTGTGACCCAGAGGTGGATCATGGAGGGCTTTTGGTATTATATCGATTGTGACAAATTAACTACTCAGGCACCACGGCCCCCTCCATAGACCAAATAAATATGACAAAATCAATGTATATTCATACCGGTATGTATCTTGATCTACACTTTCTCTTTTATATTTAGAGGTCAAATGATCATTTTTTGATCAATAATCATAGCAACTGATAAGGGAATTTTAAATAATTATGCTAAGATTTCATTTTGCCATTAATTGGATGATAACAATATCAATATATTTGCTTAATGCATAAAAATGCTAAAATAATATTTTCCTCAATCAATTGACTCCCCAGACATGTGAAGATAAGCAATGCTCAACCATTGGCTGTCCATCGATTATGGATTTTGACATTCATAAATTGGTCACTAACTTAACCCAATAAAGAATTATCTTTTTTAGAAGTTTGTCAAAATAAGGTACAAGTATCAAGGTACAAATTAAAGCACAATAATCTGCTCTTACCTTAATGCTGGATAAGGAAAATATGAAATGCCCAATATTACCAGGTGTGCAGCAGCTCGTTAGCCTAATATCCCGGTAGGTAAACCAGTCTCAGTTACACCTGGGCAGGTGATAATCTACAGGTAAAAGTTTTACAGTGCCGAAACTTGTGCCGAGCACGATACTACCCAGGATGTCACGGTGGTTGAATTACCCACACTAACTTGGGCTTTGGCTGAAGAACAAAAGAGCCAACTGCCAAATGAAATATAGCCAGACTATTGTATATAGGCCGAGCATGATGACTCCATTGTCATCATCTCCTGTCAAAATATTCCATTTACAATTTTACGTTAAAAAATGTGAGGATCATCTCAACTTATAGCTAAAACTATTGTATGCATATTTTTTTTAGAAATATAGAATATCAGCAAAAATGGATCATGTGTATACTAAAAGGCATTATTATCTATCCAAATGATGAACATTTCAATGCATTTCACTTTCTGATAGCTTTTCAAATAATCTCATATGACAGAAAGGTCATATGTCTTTCCTTCATGCTTATAATAAGAGACTGTCTTGTTGTCGTAACCCATTTAGTTTCAACAGTGATACATCATTTCCAATAAATTTTGGAACTTTTGTTAAGTTTTTCTTACAGGCAGTAGTCTAAACGAAAGACAAAAGGTTGACAATTTAATTGCTCCTCTTTTTATTTCTTTTACTTCTGCATGATGGTACATCCAAATCCCCTATCTGAGTAAGAGTCTGTGAGATATCCCATGGTAAATCCAAATCCCCTATCAGAGTAAGAGTCTGTGAGATATCCCATGGCATATCCATATCCCCTATCTGAGTAAGAGTCTGTGAGATATCCCATGGCATATCCATATCCCCTATCTGAGTAAGAGTCTGTGAGATATCCCATGGTATATCCAAATCCCCTATCAGAGTAAGATTCTGTGAGATATCCCATGGTATATCCATATCCCCTATCTGAGTAAGATTCTGTGAGATATCCCATGGTATATCCAAATCCCCTATCTGAGTAAGATTCTGTGAGATATCCCATGGTATATCCAAATCCCCTATCTGAGTAAGAGTCTGCGAGATATCCCATGGTATATCCAAATCCCCTATCTGAGTAAGATTCTGTGAGATATCCCATGGTATATCCAAATCCCCTATCTGAGTAAGATTCTGTGAGATATCCCATGGTATATCCAAATCCCCTATCAGAGTAAGAGTCTGTGAGATATCCCATGGTATATCCAAATCCCCTATCAGAGTAAGAGTCTGTGAGATATCCCATGGTATATCCAAATCCCCTATCTGAGTAAGAATCTGTGAGATATCCCATGGTATATCTAAATCCCCTATCTGAGTAAATGGGTTAAACTATAAACTTTATTTATAATACATTCACTGCAAAACAAATCATACAACAAAATACTTTCAATGGCTCAGATGTAAGCACTTGAGGGGTAAAGTGTGGCTACTGCAAGAAAACCCATCTATGATTGGGCTGTGATCTCTGACTTTTTCACTTCCATAACTAGGATCGAAGCCCAGACGAGAAGGTGACAGGGCGAATGGCTTACCACTTCACCAGACCATCCTCTTATTCATGCAGTTGGAGGTGGTGATATAACTACAGCTTTGATTTACTTATCAAAGGTTAAAAATAGTAAAGATGTATAAATGTCACCACTCTGTTAGTTGTAAGACAGGTTTTGCAGTTGTCCTGAGATAAACCAGAAACAGTCCCACTATCATAGGCTTCATGTAGATTCAGAGTACATATTGGTTTTTCTCCCTTTGCAAAATTAGACCTGCTACAGCAACATCATAATAAGCAACCTTGGGAGTTATCTTAAGCTCTCTATAACCCCAACACATAATGCTGATATACCATAGGGTCCTTACAACCGAGTCATATTTCAGGTAAAAAGTTATAATGAACAGATGAACTTGTACTTACAGTATGCAGTTTGTCATCAGCCTACAAGCAGTTTGCGTTTTGTCAGGTAAACATGAAGAGTACAGTACACACATTAGTATTGTCCTACAGCAATCCTATGGCCAACTCCTTAGACAAAACCACAAACTTTTGTTGGCCCAGAAAACATGAAATATACTCTGTCTCACCTCTAATAAACAGAGCAGAAATGATGTTAACATTTCTGAAGTATTTTTTAGGTTCAAATAATTGTAAAACTAATTCAGTGAAATTGCAATACTAAATCATAGGCTGTTATGGCCCAGTAGTTTTTTAACATCTGTACTCGGATGCTGACGTCCCACAAAATCATCTGAATAATATGTAGTAAATGCACCTAAAGCCTTCAGTTTATCTAGCACAGTATGTAATGGACTTATCATAAATTACATTTTTCATCATAAACTACATGTTTCATACCCAGTAGCCAAATTTCAAAACTTTTATTTTTTAAATTTTGAGAGTATATATCGAAATATATAAAAGTTTTCATTTTTCATTTTTTGTGCTGGGAAAATGCATGTACATTTTCTACAGCTGTGAATTATCACAAAATAAAACAAAAAACATCACATATAATCCTTGAATACAGTACATGCATTCCTGAATGCAACTGCAAATAAATTCTGACATGTATACCTACAACTCAAAGAGATTTTAAAGGGATTTTACATGAGACACACTAATATCGTAAGAACATTTGACTATAAAACTGCATCATCCTAGGCTTGGTCACTATACGCTAATACTAGCCGATTTTGTTTACCATAACTGCATGGTAACATTGAACTTTGAACTTGCGTAAGGAAATGTTCTGTGCAACGTTAAAGGACTACTTTTTTTAAAAGAAACACATGGCTTTGTTTACATTTTGACGAAACATTACGTGTATATTGTTGTTTTTCATAGAATTTTGGAAAAATGTAAACAATATATACATGTTTTTATATTTATATATGATTCAAACAATTTTTAAATTAACAATTGTATAAAGAAACGGAAAAATATCCCGACCGGGGGCGACGTGCTTTCATTTTTGTTAAAAATGATGGGTGTCAAATGTAAACATTACCTCTGTGCCTATGTTCGTCCTACGATCGAGCCTTTGGGGTGGACGGGTGTGAGACCCTCTGATAGAGGTCAGTTATAAACATATCGTCTTGTCTTTGCTCTTTGAGTATTTAATCATGTGTATTATAAAACATGCACCGCTAATAATCCACGTGTTGACAGTTCCGCGTCACCACAAATACATTGTATCCATCGAACACAAGTGAATTTGTTTCATCTATCGATGGCGATATGGATCTAAACGTAGATTATATAATCACATGGCTCCCAAGGATGTAATATCGTCAAGTCAGACGACATCTCAAACACATTGAGCTACTTGAAAATCGGTGTTTTCACAACTTCCGCAAACTAAAGTGTGTAAGCGTGCGTCAGCTTCGCCTCCCTGCACAACGGTCACCGAGTTCACACATGTGGCCGTGTACAAATTCTTTATGTTATTACGCTATATATTAACTTTTAGCAAAATTGAATATATATAATTGTTAAAGTTCTGATCTGATTAAATAAAATTATCTCTGAAATTTACTTTGTTTGTCATGTTTATTTTTACACTAAAATATTGAACTTTTTTGTCGTCGCGGATGAATAATTCTACCTTACGTGAAGCGTCATCATTCGCTGTTCAATTGAGTAAGCTCCTCCCACTTTTGACCGACTTTTATTGAATAATTACGTCACTTTCAAATGACGATTTTATTGCATAAAATATAAATAAAAAGTCGTATGAGTGTAAATATAGGGATTGGATTTCGTTTTTATGTTAACCATGCTTGTATGGAGCAATTCCTCTAAGAATATATTCAATATAGAATATATTCTTAGAGGAATTGCTCCATACAAGCATGGTTAACATAAAAACGAAATCCAATCCCTATATAAAACTGCATCATCCTGCTGTTTACATCCTATGGTTTGTCAGTGGTGGGTTATAAAATCAAAACTTTAAGTATATAAAAACATATCATAGACCAGACCATTGAATGCCAAAATTATAAATGAGACAGCACAGAAGACCCATACTTCAAGAACTTGATTTTTTTTTAGAAATTCATTTTTTTTTTAACTGAATTTCGAGAGAACTTTCCTCAAGATAATCATGGTCACTAATATAATCTCATAATAATATACCGTTAATAACTTAATTGATTTTCCTGGTGGAGCCATTATGTGATTTTTATAAGGACTGAAAAGCATTCAGCTTATCAGCTGAAGAATGAACAATGCTGAAATGTTCTCTATATCATTTACAACAGAATATTTGAGACATTCAACACAAAATATCAGTCAATCGCCTCTATGTCAGATATAGACAAGTCCCAATTCCACAACAATTTGGTAGAGCTAGAGACAAAAACTAAATTGACAAGCATTTTCTCAATGTAGGTCAAAAGTTAATATATAGGTCATAGTGACTTTCTTAGGGTATGTCACATATTATCTCAAATAAGTCAGAACATAGCCCATTTATGAAGTTGCCATGACAAATTGTCTTGGAGATATGGTATAGGTTAGATAAAAAGATAGTCAAAGAACAAAATCTAGGTCACAGTGACCCTCCTTGTGAATGTGTGACCTAATTAGTGCTTATAACTCATAGCATTAGAAATATAGAACAAAGAATGTTTCAATGTGTATGCCAACTATCAAAATATAGGTCTTAGTAAACTTAAAGTCCTTTTAGACAACCTATGTGTGGAAGGAAGGGCACACATTCAGCCCTATTCCCCTGAGGTAGCATGCATTCATGAAGCCAAAAATATCGGATATAGAGGAACAGCGCCTTTGTTTATTCCACATTTAAGGTGGGATATCAGGTAAGTTTTCAGTGACAATATCAATACAAGGTATTTCTGTTTATCATTGCAGAACAGCAAAATGTCCAAAGGAAGACATCAAATTCTGAAAAATTCAGGCATGACATTCATAAAATTCAAAAACATTTTGCAATATCTAAAGTCAAAATGTGTTCCTGGAAAACACTGCACAATTTAGCAGATATCTAAAGTCAAAATGTGTTCCTAGAAAACACTGCACAATTTAGCAGATATCTAAAGTCAAAATGTGTTCCTAGAAAACACTGCACAATTTAGCAGATATCTAAAGTCAAAATGTGTTCCTAGAAAACACTGCACAATTTAGCAGATATCTAAAGTCAAAATGTGTTCCTAGAAAACACTGCACAATTTAGCAGATATCTAAAGTCAAAATGTGTTCCTAGAAAACACTGCACAATTTAGCAGATATCTAAAGTCAAAATGTGTTCCTAGAAAACACTGCACAATTTAGCAGATATCTAAAGTCAAAATGTGTTCCTAGAAAACACTGCACAATTTAGCAGATATCAGTCATTGATTGATGACCGTAACTGATTGTTCTTTGCATTTTGCAAGACGTAAATCAAACTGAATCAGATGTTATTATACCACAATAAATTTCTGGCATCGTATTATTGTCAGAAGCATGGCGTCATAATCAATGTCTAACTCATACTAATTATACTGGTGACATTGGCGAAAACATGTGACACAACTGAATCCACTGTATCTATAACTAAGGAATTCAGTATCCCCTCTAACAAGTAAAAAACTATATATTTGTTATAAATATCAGTGTGAAATGGTTATTGAACATTATGATCAAAATGGCCCTGACTGACCCCCAGGGGCACATGGGGCGGGGCCAAATTACATAACATAACAGACTGCACAATCACCTACCTGCTACAATGTATACATCCCCTATACCTTCACAGCACAAAAACACAGCTGACAAGGTTTCCAGCCGATAAAATAGTTTACTGGCAAGGAAATAGCAGTATCGAGGAAGTTTGTAACAGTTTGAAAGTGTACCAGAGATAGCAGTGAGAGGAGGCTGTACCCTGTTGTTTGTTGGGGGGGGAGTTGTTATCTCTCCCCAATACACAGATTATAGCCCCGGCAAGGTTACACTGTTACAGTTTTACACTGTATTAATACTCATAACTAACATACAGGGTACCTATAAAGCTTTCGGTTGTTTTTGTGTTACAGTCACATTATAAGTCCAGATTAACTACATAAATCTGATGGACCATATCCTTGAGAAATTTTTATAATTTCTGTTCAAAATGATTGAAGTGAATTCAATTCTTCACTGATTAACTCTGTGATAGTGATGAGTTATATGCTTAAAGGATATTAACCTGTCAAATGAATTAGGCAACCAAAATGTTTATAAAACATCTGAAAGCTGGAATTAGGCAACCAAAATGTTTATAAAACATCTGAAAGCTGGAATTAGGCAACCAAAATGTTAATAAAACATCTGAAAGCTAGAATTAGGCAACCAAAATGTTTATAAAACATCTGAAAGCTGGAATTAGGCAACCAAAATGTTTATAAAACATCTGAAAGCTGGAATTAGGCAACCAAAATGTTTATAAAACATCTGAAAGCTGGAATTAGGCAACCAAAATGTTTATAAAACATCTGAAAGCTGGAATTAGGCAACCAAAATGTTTATAAAACATCTGAAAGCTGGAATTAGGCAACCAAAATGTTTATAAAACATCTGAAAGCTGGAATTAGGCAACCAAAATGTTTATAAAACATCTGAAAGCTGGCAATCAAAAATCCCATCTATCCCATAAATTTGGTAAAAAACCAAGTAATTAAGAACCAACTGTCTGATCAATTACCTTAACTACTATAAAAGATTATTTTATGATTATAAAATACATATCTACCTGCACATGATCTTAACTCCATACGACCGAACTCCTAAAGATATGTCCATGATTGTAACTTAAGTGTGTATAATAACTTCATTGGTCGGTTTGGGAATCTATGTTATTTACAGCTAGCAATGAAGACATATCCGAAATGTCCGTGGGCAGGAGATTTGTAAATGTGCTATTGTTATTACACACCTGAAGAGCATGGGATCAGTTTTCACACTGAGCCTCATTCAAGTGTGAAGTTTACTTTTAAGGGTGAACTGAAATTATCTATACATCTGGATGGAATAGCAGTCTGACATTCCAAGGGAGGGCACTCTTAGCCATTTCTCTGTATTCCTTGACCACCATATCGATTTTATTGTGTATAATCTCTAGATATTAGCAGATATATAGCCAAAATATATAGCCAAAATGAGGATGACAATTTTATTCCTAGCAACTTCTATTGTAAAATATCAAAATACTGCTATATTTACTGAAATAAAGTTTTCTTCCCAACAACTATCAGAATATTTGTAATTTACTAAAGTGATCTTCATGAACTAATCTATAAAATAATAATGGTCTGTAATGGCTACAGATGTAAACATATACCAGGGGTATTTTGTACTAGACAACCTCTAACTTGTAACAGTATTTCATGCGTAATGAGCTCTACTGTATTTTGTACTAAAAGACCTCTTCTGACATAATTGTACAAGTTGTATTGTCTTTAGACAGCTTCTAGTGACTTACACGTATGTTGCACTACTGTATGTTGTCAGATTCAGATTCAGTATGTTGTACTGTCTTCACATGACCTCTACAGACTTACGTGTATGTTGTACTGTCTTCAGATGACCTCTACAGACTTACCTGTATGTTGTACTGTCTTCAGATAACCTCTACAGACTTACCTGTATGTTGTACTGTCTTCAGATGACCTCTACAGACTTACCTGTATGTTGTACTGTCTTCAGATAACCTCTACAGACTTACCTGTATGTTGTACTGTCTTCAGATGACCTCTACAGACTTACCTGTATGTTGTTCTGTCTTCAGACGACCTCTACAGACTTACCTGTATGTTGTACTGTCTTCAGACGACCTCTACAGACTTACCTGTATGTTGTACTGTCTTCAGACGACCTCTACAGACTTACCTGTATGTTGTACTGTCTTCAGACGACCTCTACAGACTTACCTGTATGTTGTACTGTCTTCAGACGACCTCACGACGACCTCTACAGACTTACCTGTATGTTGTACTTTCTTCAGACGATCTCTACAGACTTACCTGTATGTTGTACTTTCTTCAGACGACCTCTACAGACTTACCTGTATGTTGTACTTTCTTCAGACGACTTCTACAGACTTACCTGTATGTTGCACTGTCTTCAGACGACCTCTACAGACTTACCTGTATGTTGTACTGTCTTCAGACGACCTCTACAGACTTACCTGTATGTTGTACTGTCTTCATACGACCTCTACAGACTTACCTGTATGTTGTACTGTCTTCACACGACCTCTACAGACTTACCTGTATGTTGTACTGTCTTCATACGACCTCTACAGACTTACCTGTATGTTGTACTGTCTTCACACGACCTTTACAGACTTACCTGTATGTTGTACTTTCTTCAGACGACCTCTACGGACGTACCTGTATGTTGTACTTTCTTCAGACGACCTCTACTGGCAGATAAGTTCAAGGCCCCAAGGCTGCTGGATCGTTTGCCTTCCACAATCTTTGACAAAGTCTGCACAAAACAAAACAAATCTTGAAGGTAATAACTGAAAAAAATGAACATTAGTATCTAAAAATGTGAAACCCAGATATCATGGAACTGGGTCTGAAATTAGATGGGAATATCAGAAATGTTGAAAAAAGAGAATGGTAGATCTATGATAAATAATAGACTTTGTACGATACAATTATTTTCTTTTTACTCTTCATATACAATCAAAATCTTGTTAACCCATATAACACAAAGTTCCTGTTTAATGTGATTTAATTTGTGTGACTGTTCACATTATATATTTAATTAAATAAAACTCTACTTATAACTTGAGTATTTCCATGGCTCCATTTACCATATGCCTATTACCTTTGAACACAGATTTCTGAGGTTCCATTTGACATGCCAGTCCTGTGACCAGACACAGAGAATATTCCCAGTCTTTATCAGTCAGGAGTACAAAATGACAACATCCATCATCCTTGGACAAATTGAGATGATGACATTAAGCTGTATCTGTTTCTTTTTAATCAGGATGACCTTATCTTAGCAGGGTTATATTTAACATTAAGACGGCCAGGCCTTTCTTATTCTCAATGTTCTGTGTTATCTATGGGATGTCAGCAGTAACCCTATCAGGGTCCACGTATTTAGTAGGGGAGAATGGGGTAAGAAGGCAAGGTTATTGTTATCATAGCTATAGGAGATGTGAAAAGTTTAAATGTAGGGGGTGGGTCATGGGTGGGGGTGGGGAGAATGGGTGAGAGGGGAAGATTATTGTTATCATTGCTATAGGAGATGTGAAATGTATAGATGTAGGGGGCAGGGCAAGGGGGGCAAGGGCCAGGAGAATGGGTGAGAGGGCAAGGTTATACAAAGTAGTTATCATTGCTATAGGAGATGTGAAATATAAAGATGTAGGGGGTGGGGCAGGGGGAGGGGGGTGGGGAGAATTGGTGAGAGGGCAAGATTATAGTTATCATTGCTATAGGAGATGTGAAAAGTATAGATGTAGGGGGTGGGGCAGGGGGGGGGGGTCGGGGAGAATTGGTGAGAGGGCAAGGTTATAGTTATCATTGCTATAGGAGATGTGAAAAGTATAGATGTAGGGGGTGGGGCAGGGGGGGGGGGTGGGGAGAATTGGTGAGAGGGCAAGGTTATAATAGTTTAGATGTACGGGGTGGGGAGGGGGAGGGGAGGGGAGAATGGGTGAGAGGGCAAGGTTATAGTTATCATTGCTACAGGAGATATGAAAAGTTTAAATGTAGGGGGTGGGGCAGGGGGAGGGGGGCGGGGAGAATGGGTGATAGGTCAAAGTTAGAATTACCATTGCTATAGGAGATATGAAAAGTATAGATGTAGGGGGTGGGGTAGGGGGAGGGAGTGGGGTTTGGGAGAATGGGTGAGAGGGCAAGGTTATAGTTATCATTGCTATTAGAGATGTGAAATGTATAGATGTAGGGGCTGGGGCAGGGGAGGGGGAGGGGTTGGGGAGTATGGGTGAGAGGGCAAGGCTATTGTTATCATTGCTATAGGAGATGTGAAAAGTATAGATGTACGGGGTGGGGCAGGGGGAGGGGGCGGAGAGAATGGGTGATAGGTCAAGGTTATAGTTATCAGTGTTATAGGAGATGTGAAAAAATAGATGTAGGGGGGTGGGGCAAGGGGGAGGGGGCGGGGAGAATATGGGTGAGAGGGCAAGGCTATAGTTATCATTGCTATAGGAGATGTGAAAAGTATAGATGTAGGGGGTGGGGCCAATGGAGGGGGCAGGGGGAGGGGTGGGGACAATGGTGAGAGGGCAAGGTTATATAAGTTTAGATGTACGGGGTGGGGTGGGGTGGGGGGGGGGCGGGAAAAATGGGTGAGAGGGCAAGGTTATATTTATCATTGCTATAGGAGATGTGAAAAGTTTATAAATGTAGGAGGTTTGGCAAGGGGGGAGGAGAATGGGCGAGAGGGCAAGGTTATAGTTATCATTGCTATAGGAGATGTGAAATATAAAGATGTAGGGGGTGGGTCATGGGAGGGGGTTGGGAGAATGGGTGAGAGGGCAAGGTTATACTTATCATTGCTATAGGAGATGTGAAAAGTATAGATGTAGGGGGTGGGGCAGGGGGCGGGGGAGAATGGGTGGGAGGGCAAGGTTATAGTTATCATTGCTATAGGAGATGTGAAAAGTATAGATGTAGGGGGTGGGGTAGGGGGAGGGGGTGGGAGAGAATGGGTGAGAGGGCAAGGTCATAGTTATCATTGCTATAGGAGATGTGAAAAGTATAGATGTAGGGGGTGGTGGGGGGGGGGGGGGGAGAATGGGTGAGAGGGCAAGGTTATAGTTATCATTGCTATAGGAGATGTGAAAAGTATAGATGTAGGGGGTGGTGCAGGGGGGGGGGTAAGGAGAATTGGTGATAGGTCAAGGTTATAGTTATCATTGCTATAGGAGATGTGAAAAGTATAGATGTAGTGGGTGGGGTAAGGGGAGGGGGTGGGGAGAATGGGTGAGAGGGCAAGGTTATAGTTATTATTGCTATAGGAATGTGAAAAGTATAGGAGAATGGGCGAGAGGGCAAGGTTATAGTTATCATTGCTATAGGAGATGTGAAATATAAAGATGTAGGGGGTGGGTCATGGGAGGTGGTTGGGAGAATGGGTGAGAGGGCAAGGTTATACTTATCATTGCTATAGGAGATGTGAAAAGTATAGATGAAGGGGATGGGGCAGGGGGAGGGGAGAATGGGTGGGAGGGCAAGGTTATAGTTATCATTGCTATAGGAGATGTGAAAAGTATAGATGTAGGGGGTGGGGTAGGGGGAGGGGGTGGGGAGAATGGGGTGAGAGGGCAAGGTCATAGTTATTATTGCTATAGGAGATGTGAAAAGTATAGATGTATGGGGGTGGTGCAGGGGGCGGGGAGGGAGAATGGGTGGGAGGGCAAGGTTATAGTAATCATTGCTATAGGAGATGTGAAAAGTATAGATGTAGGGGGTGGTGCAGGGGGAGGGGGTGAGGAGAATTGGTGATAGGTCAAGGTTATAGTTATCATTGCTATAGGAGATGTGAAAAGTATAGATGTAGGTGGTGGGGTAGGGGGAGGGGGAGGGGGCGGGGAGAATGGGTGGAGAGGGCAAGGTTATAGTTATTATTGCTATAGGAATGTGAAAAGTATAGATGTAGGGGGTGGTGCAGGGGGAGGGGGGTGAGGAGAATTGGGTGATAGGTCAAGGTTATAGTTATCATTGCTATAGGAGATGTGAAAAGTATAGATGTAGGGGGTGGGGCAGGGGGAGGGGGTGGGGAGAATGGGTGAGAGGGCAAGGTTATAGTTATCATTGCTATAGGAGATGTGAAAAGTATAGATGTAGGGGGTGGTGCAGGGGGAGGGGGTGGGGAGAATGGGTGAGAGGGCAAGGTTATACTTATTATTGCTATAGGAGATGTGAAAAGTATAGATGTAAGGGGTGGGATAGGGGGGAGGGGGCTGGGAGAATGGGTAAGAAGGCAAGGTTATAGTTACCATTGCTATATGAGATATGAAAAGTTTAAATGTAGGGATGGGGCAGGGGGAGGGAGTGGGAAGAATTGGTGAGGAGGGGGGACTCAAAAAGGCTCATAGCTGGGTGAGAGGGCAAGATTATAGTAACTTATCATAGTTATAGAAGTGTAAAGATGTAAGGGGAAGGACAGGGGTTGCTAATTGGATTGTAAGGGGAAGGACAGGGGTTGCTAATTGGAGTTAATGTAAGTATTAACTAGCAGATCACTATTGCACACTCCTTACAACACTATCAGAGATAGTGAAAACCCTGGACTTCCACGACAAAATTACTGGACACAAATCACCACACTTTTGGACACACCTAAAGCATTGGTGAACTATAATCCTCACCAACAATTAGATGTTTATTTACACACTATTGAATACCCACTTCTAACCTAATAACTAGACACACCTCACCATACTATTGGACACCCCTCACCACACTATTGGACACTCATCACCAAACTATTCAACACCCCTCTCCACTATTGGGACACCCTCACACTCACCCCTCACCACACTATTGGCCCTCACACACTATGGACCCTCACCAACTATTGACACCCTCACCAACTGACACCCTAACCACACTATTGGACAACACCACACTATTGGACACCCCTCACCACACTATTGGACACCCACACTATTGGCTTTGACACCCCTCACCACACTAGTACTATTGGACAACCCCTCACTCACAGTATTGGACACAACCCTCACCAAACTATTGGACACACCCCTCACCACACTATTGGAAACCCCTCACCACACTATTGGACACCCCTCACCAAACTATTGGACACCCCTAACCACACTATTGGACACCCTCACCACACTATATTGGACACCCCTCACCACACTATTGGACATCCCTACCCACACACTATTGGACACCCCTCACCACACTATTGGACACCCCTCACCACACTATTGGACACCCCTCACCACACTATATTGGACACCCCTCACCACACTATTGGACACCCCTCCCACTATGGACACCCCTCACCACAACAATTGGACACCCTCACCACACTATTGGACACCCCTCACCACACTATTGGACACACCCTCCGGACACACCACCACACTATTGGACACCCCTCACCACACTATTGGACACCCCCACCACACTATTGGGACACCCCTCACCACACTATTGGACACCCCTCACCACACTATTGGACACCCCTCACCACACTATTGGACACCCCTCACCACACTATTGGACTCCCTCACAACACTATTGGACACCCCTCACCCCCACTATCGACATCCCTACCCACACTATTGGCCCCCTCCTACCACCTCTATAGGACACCCCTCACCACACTATGGCACCCCTCACCACACTATTATTGGGCCACTCACCCAACGTCACCCTCATCACCCCCTCTTCGACACCCTCACACACTATTTGGACATCTCCCTCACCACACACTATTGGACTCCCTCATCCATAGTAATTGACACTCATCACCTAACTAATTCGACGCACCCCTCACCACACTATTGGACACCCCTCACCACACTATTGGACACCCCTCACCACACTATTGGACACCCCTACCCACACTATTGGACACCCCTCACCACACTATTGGACACCCCTCACCACACTATTGGACACCCCTCACCACACTATTGGACACCCCTCACCACAGTATTGGACACACCCCTAACCACACTATTGGACACACCCTCACCACAGTATTTGACACCCCTCACCACACTATTGGACACCCCTACCCACACTATTGGACACCCCTCACCACACTATTGGACACCCCTCACCACACTATTGGACATTCCTCACCACACTATTGGACATCCCTCACCACACTATTGGACACCCCTCACCATAGTATTGGACACTCATCACCAAACTATTCGACACCCCTCTCCACAGTATTGGAAACACCTCAGCACACTATTGGACACCCTCACCACACTATTGGACACCCCTCAACACACTATCGACACCCCACACCAAAGTATTTGACACCCCACACCAAACTATTGGACACCCCTTACCACACTATTGGACACCCCTCACCACACTATTGGACACCCCTCACCACACTATTGGACACCCCTCACCACACTATTGGACACCCCTCACCACACTATCGACACCCCACACCAAAGTATTGGACACCCCTCACCACACTATTGGACACCCCTCACCACACTATTGGACATTCCTCACCACACTATTGGACACCCTTCACTGCAGTATTGGACACCTCTCACCACACTATCGACACCCCACACCAAACTATTGGACTCCCCTCACCAAACTATTGGACACCCCTCGCCACAGTATTGGAAAACACTCACCACACTATTGGACACCCCTCACCACACTATTGGACACCCCTCACCACACTATTGGACACCCCTCACCACACTATTGGACACCCCTCACCACACTATTGGACATCCCTCATCACAGTATTGGACACCCCTCACCACACTATTGGACACCCCTCACCACACTATTGGACACCCCTCACCACACTATTGGACACCCCTCACCACACTATTGGACACCCCTCACCACACTATTGGACATTCCTCACCACACTATTGGACATCCCTCACCACACTATTGGACATCCCTCACCACACTACTGGACACCCATCACCAAAGTATCGGACACCCCTCACCACAGTATCCGACATCCCTCACCACACTATTGAACACCCCTAACCACACTATTGAACACCCCTAACCACACTATTTGACACCCCTCACCACACTATTGGACACCCCTCACCACACTATTGGACACCCCTCACCACACTATTGGACACCCCTCACCACACTATTGGACACCCCTCACCACACTATTGGACACCCCTCACCACACTATCGACACCACACACCAAAGTATTTGACACCCCTCACCACAGCATTGGACTCCCCTCACCAAACTATTGGACACCCCTCACCACAGTATTGGACACCCCTCACCACACTATTGAACACCCCTAACCACACTATTGAACACCCCTAACCACACTATTTGACACCCCTCACCACACTATTGGACACCCCTACCCACACTATTGGACACCGCTCACCACACTATTGGACACCCCTCACCACACTACTGGACACCCCTCACCACACTACTGGACACCCCTCACCACACTATTGGACACCCCTACCCATAAGATATGCCCCAAGTGACACATTGTTTTCTCATATCAATGCCTCATTAAAACCTCCCAGATAAATTAGTATCAGGTTGCCCCAGCTGACTTATCTTTGTCCTAAAATAGGTCTGTATTTCCTCCTGCTCTATATGTACTGTATAGACACTGCATTTCTCTACACTTACAAAGTCTCTATTTGTTTACATTTTACATGTTTTAACACACATTGTCCTAAATGATCACTTTGATCCTGTTTTCACACTGATGCCGTATGAGTTTGTTTGGTTTTTGTTTTGCTCATTGCAAATGTATAATTATTATCATCGTTGTATACTAATGTAAAAATGTGATTCTTATTAATCAATAAATTTTCAAAGAGTAAACAAATAAGCTAAGTGAAAAACTAGAGACATCTCAAATAAATACCCTTCATGGGTAACACTATATGCTTCCATGTATCATAGCAGCAGCCATTTTTGTTCTGCCAAAGAAATAAATGTAGACCTACTGGTATTTCATTTTTAGTGCATTCTTTCTATACAGGTAAGGCATGTCTGATAGAAGAACACAATAGCCTTCTGTCAACTGAAGGAATACAAGGATTGACCAACTGTCCACTAAAGGATTGACCTTCTGTCCACTAAAGTACAAGGATTGACCTTTTGTCCACTAAAGAACAAGGATTGACATTCTGCCCACTAAAGGACAAGGATTGACCTCTTGTCCACCAAAGGACACAGATTGATATTTTGTTCACCAAAGATCAAGGATTGACATTCTTGTCCACTAAAGGACAAGGATTGACCTTTTGTCCGCTAAAGGACAAGAGTTGACCTTCTGTCCATTGGAGGACAAGGACTGACCTGTCCACTAAAGGACAAGAATTGACCTGTCCACTGGAGGACAACAAATTTTAACTTTTTTGTCAGTACAAACTGACCATCTGTCCACTTAGGATCATTTTATATATGAACAAAAATTAGATTTCTGTTTGCTAAAGAAGGACTGAACTTTGGTTTACTGAAGGACAAAGATTGCCCATCTGTCTGTCGAAGGACAAATATCAATGACAAAAGGATCATCAAGGCCAGAGTAACTCACTTTGTTTCCGGTGAAAAAAACACATATAAAATAAGACTTTAAAAACTAGATTGAACTTGTACAAAAACTGACTTCTATGATCTGTATCACATTGATAACGTATATTCTCCATCATCCATTTCCTCTCATTCCTCTAACGAGGCTATAGGTGAAATCTCATCTCACCTGTACTCTCTGGAAGACAAATCCCTTCCGTCGGACAGCCTGGCGCCGATGAAATCGAGCATTATCCTCCTCAAGAGTATTTTCCATCTTGACTAAAGGAAACTGGATCCTCAGAAATGAAACCATGCACGAATTCTATGGTATAACTCCCTACAAAAAACATTGGAATAAACATTAAATATGTAGGTCACAGATTAAAGTCAATCATTATAAGTCCCAGAACAGATTTAACTTCACCACAACACTTTTAAATTTAACTGAAATTCACATCTTTAGAGAATTCAATAAATTCCCAGATAAAACCTTTTAGTAATGTAGGTACATATTACCTGTAGTCGGTACATAAGTCTAACTGTGTATATATCCGTATACAGGTAATTATCCCATTTCAGTATGACACAAAAATATTCAAATTTTCACTCAACCATGACCATATATGTAAACATAATACACTTTACACCCATCCTAAGAATTTTTACATTATGTCGCCATGGTGACAAGGTACGCACTTCACTTTTTCTTTATCACTTTTCTGACACTAGAAGTTAATCAACCTTGTCTGAAAATCAACAATTTCAGATTAAAAAGTAAAACTTAATTATTAACTTACCTTACCTGAGTGTATCAAATAGGTAATAGATGTACGTACTTAACAACTTTAAATCTGTCAAATTGATAAACAACAGTGTGAATCACTTTGACATTTCACAAATAACAAAATTAGTTTGAAGAACACTTTAGAATTAAGTGAAAGTCATTTACCCCAACTTATTGGATCTAGTTATATTACAGCTAGATCTAAATCTGTATACTACAAGTATTGCTATACAGTATGGGATACTAAGTTGTACTTACATGTACACTATACTAAATTACCTTGACATGAAAAAGTTATAAAATAATTTTCATTTACAACTACACTTACAGTGTCGTAATGATGAAATTAGTCCCCAGTACATCAAATGACACTAAACTGCTTTGGAATGTGTAACACTCCCAATTAAAACCGAAGATAAATCCGCACGCCACAGGAAATCACATACATAAGCGACACCCTCAAATAAATAACGACAGGTTTCATTTCAATATTCACGCCCACAGGACAAATACACGTGCCTCCGCCCGAGTTAGCGATAAATTGTAGCTGCCGATAGCTCTTTACCTGGAATATATCATGTTTTGTGCCTTGATAAACAAACATTTGTAAAATGTGCACCGCCACATACGTGTCAGATGTTTACGTGTGTAAAGCTGACAATGCTGTAATTTTCAAACTTTTTTGTAACATGTTATTTCATTGGATGAGAAATTCTTTTGGTCGGCTTCCCATTGCCATACCTGACCAGCATCATGCACGAACTCCGGAATGGTCCAGATGGTTTATGATAACCTTATTAGATATCATGCCACTACACATAGGTTTGAACAGCCAGACATGAAAAGATTGTTTGTATGCATGTAAAAAAAATGTATAAATGACTCTGGATTTTTTGTTATCCAACTGAATATATATCACAGACCACACATGCAATTGACATAATGAACTTCCGCACATTTTGTTAATTTGTAATGATGACGTACAGAAGTATTGAAGTTTAAAGGCCCACTAACTTTGAAATTCAATAACTTTGACCTGACGGAGAGATATTATAGAGTGTCCAGAATGTAACCGATATGTTCCATACATTACTGACCATCTCATATTTCTTCTTCGTTATTTTCTTTCTACTATCCAATGTTGCTTTTTTTAATTTCTTGATTTGATACACATAGTTGTTATATTATATACACATTCATGGCGCGCGCGCATCCCCCTACCAGGATTTCGTTTGATTTTATAGTCGAAATGGTAATTTTGGCACGAACAAGTTCTTTCCGGAAGCCGTTTTGGACTTCATTATATCCAATGTCAATATATGGTAAAAAAGACTTTCTCAGAAATTCCTGAGACATTAAGAATCTTGCCGCCGTTTAGATGTGGAATTGGTCTTTTCTTTGATGTTATACCAATCGAAGACTCGCTACCCGAAGATTTTTTTTTCGGAACAGGAACATGATGTAAGATCCTGTTGTACCACTCATTTGTAGTAGAATCAGTTGAAATGTGGGGGGCAACTGCCGTAAAACTCATCTAACCCATTCTAAATTTTAGACGTTTTAGAGGTATAGATAAAAAAACCCCGATAAAAATCATATTCTACATAGTACTATATACGGAAAGGGTGAAAAGCCTTAGACTCCAAATTTCTAACCCGCCTACATTTAGCGGCTATAAAAACACATTTCTAGTATATCGTCATAAAAACGGTTACTACCGTTGGAAAGAGCGATAATTTTCCTTTCAAAATCATCCTACACATCTATACAAAGTGTCGTCATTAAGACGATAAAAGACCCATTATGACAAACACCTTGAACGTCAGCTAATTAAAATTATAATATGCATAAGCGAGGCTTCGGCTGCAATCTCATTGGCCGGCTATGAAAAGTCCATAGTTGCATATATTTGAATAGTAACGGCGAAATCCATATATAGATGTACAACGTCCCGAAAAGATAGACTTTTATCAGTGGCGTAGGAAGATGAAACGTCATGGGGGGGGGGGGGGGGGGGGGGGCAAAGGTCCTCAATATTTTGTAAAACCCCCCACCCCCCCCCCCCCCCCCCCCGCACACCTACAGGAGGAGATTAATTCAACTCCCAAACCATATAATATATGCTTTATGTACATTTTTCATATATCACTAAATTTAATCCTTGTACACATTTATAGACAGTGGGGTCGCTAAAAGGAAATTAACGAATACGCAAATTGGCCAAATTAGCGTGTGAGCGTCGAAGGCGCAAGATTTTGGTGTTTTATTAGGGGTCTGAGGGTGACCCCCGGGATGAGTTTTATGTATTTTGATGATTTTGCGATCGCCCGAAAGCACGAGAAATTTGGTGTTTGGGGGGTCCGGGGGTCTCCCCCGAGAAAAAATTACAATTTAGAATGGCTTAGATGAGTTTTACGATGCATTTTGATGAATTTGCAAACGCCCAAAGGCGCGAGAATTCGGTGTTAGGGGGGTCCGGGGGGTCTCCCCCGGAAAAAAAATTACGATTTAGAATGGCTGAGATGAGTTTTACGATAAAGTTTAATGATTATAAAGCGTTCTTAACATGGTAATTTTTCGATTTAAAGCTACCTGCATTTAGAAATGATAATTGTGTCGTCATAACATTATGGAACCCTACTCGATCTGAATATACCGGCTTCACACCATCGGTACATTGTTGTGTAACAGAAAAAAAATGAATTAATTGTCTCGCTAAGACATATAAACAAATTGATCTTTTAAGAGACATTTTTTTAAATAGTACATAGAATCCCTTGATGGACATTTTTAGTCTAGTTTGTGTGTATTGAATTTTTACAATTTAAGGTTTGACATTATGTGCTTGAACCTTTTAGGAAATGCGCCGCGCAGCGGAAAAATTTTCTAGAATGAAGTACGAAAAATGTGCAGGAGGACCCTTTTTTCTTTCAAATAAGCATTTTTAGAAAATTTCAGTCGGCGAAAATGGGGGGGCAAAAAGACATGTTTGCCCCCCCCCGTCCTGGGGAACGGGGGGGGGCAGTTTGCCCCCCCCCCCCCCCCCCCCCCCCCCCGGTGGGTCCATTATTATATAATCTGTAACTAATTTTCATATCCCTGTGGTACCCAGCTAAAAAGTGGGTACACGGATTTTCCACCAATTAGCATACAGAACTTCTGCACGTTTTGTTAATTTGTAATGATCACGTGAGAATTTTGAAAACTGTGTTAGGAAACTGATGTTAAAATTTAGCAACTATTCACTCAAGTTAAAGCACTTTTAAATTAATCACAAAATTCTTTGACACAATTTAGTACCCTTCAAATAATAACAGGAATACGTATATTATACACATGGACTGGCATTACTACAGGGACATGGGACTTTTGTTACAGTCGAGAGGCTTATCTCACAGGGACTTGGCGAGTTAGCTACACTCTTCTCACGTATCCCTATAGTTTATGTGTTTAGTTTTTGGTGTCACTAGATTAAAAGTCAGTAAAACAATTAGCATACAGAGATTTTTTTATCAGTTTCGTCAATCTAGTCTCCTAAAATATCTACAGATGTTCCGATGACACCAGATGACCTAGGATGGATTAGCCCCAAGGTTAATGTGGTTTACTAAAATGAGACAACAGCGTAAGTTATCTAAGTTACATATATATAGGAAGGCGATCACTATTTCTCACCCAGAAATCCCGCATGGATTTCATATAGGCCTTTAAACAGTTTTATCTTTTCCTGCATACTAAGAAATAATGCTTCTCGAATTTCACTTGGGTAATTATATAGTCTACAATATGTACACAGCTAGTTAGACATGACTTTAATGTGAGGTGTCACAGAAATACGCAACATTGAAGAAGTAAACGAATCTTGAGAACAGCTGAACTATGAGTTGTTACACAGAAAGCCCTTTGGGCCTGTTGTGTTTCTAGTGTTGCGCTGTTAGATGTTTCTGCATGACATTGTTGACATTTATATCATTGTTTCCTTATATTGTATTTCAAGGAATCGTCCGCATATCTAATGAGGATGTGTAGTCTGATTTCAAGTATGATTGTCCATATAGATGTATATATAAGGAAGAGTTATGATGTCGTTGAGGAAGGGTAATTTGTAAAATCAGAGATTTAGATAGTATCCATGTTCCAGAATAATATCCCTGATACATATCTACGAACCATAAATAAATTACAAGAACTTTGACGGTTTTCCCATTTATCATTTTGAAATACAAAGGGTATAAGTCTCGACGCCTTATGGCTGATTCTCAAGTTTTAGGATGCAAAAAAATATATGGATATGTGATTATATCTTTAAAAAATATTATTAGAGACACTAGCTGTTTGATTATGAGAGAAAAAAAAATCGTTATATAGGGGAGACAACTGGTATATAGTAACAAAAGTTTTTTCCTACTGAATTGTCTCCCTTTTTGTTAAATGTAAAATTTAATGCCACCAAATACATTCTATGTTTATGTACTATAGATGCTTCTATCATGGAAGTGTACTAAGATCACAGGCACTTGCGTTGCACTTGAAAGATAACATTTGACTTAATTGTTGAACCTAATTATAGAATTACCAATATCCCTGCCGGATTGTATTTTTTAAATCAATTTTTGAAAAGCAATGCAATTACCTGCGCTAAAGACAAGCGAAGTGAACTTATTTCAAGGTAAAAAAGGAAGACATTGATCAAGAGCGGGCAAGGTGAAGACGCTAGATCATCAGAGGATCGTATATGTACCTATCATTGAGGTTTTCCTCAAAAGTGTCGTGTAGCGGTTGACGGCAGACGAGTGGAGAATACAAGGTAATCAAATGGACCTCGTTATAGTCCAATTGCCTTGGTGTATCTTGAAGCATTGTGTCTACGCCAAGTACGGACACGTAAGAGTTGCCTTTCATATCTGTAGAGGCAATTGGGAAGAATGATATAGTTGAAACTTGGTCAACTGGTGTACCTAGGAACTTCAGAAGTATTCAGGAGAACCCGCCAGATAAATTAAGTGGTGGCCGCCAGATAACTAAGTGGCGGTTGCCAAATAAAACATTTTGATTTTTCAATAAAAAAATCCTGTGTGAGTCTAACACGCTTCCGTAGGTGGGTTTGTGGTTTTTTTGTTTTCTTTCTATGTAACATAATCAATAAAATGTTCAGTATGTTTAGTAACCTAATAAGATAATGTTTGGAATAAGGGAGGCAACTCCTCCGATCGTATCGGACAAGCTGCACTAGATACTTTGTACATGTTTTGAATTGCCATTGAACCGCATGGATAACATCTTTAATTTATAATAAGTTAACTTGAAAACGCATGATTTGTATCCTGTTGAATCGTATTCTTGTTTTTGGATGAAGTGCATGGTGCTTTATTAGTTGATATTCCTTTAAAAATGTGTCGATACGAAAAAAAATACTGCCCAATGTCAGGAGGAGGCAATTCATGGAACTTGGGGCAGTCCTTTTGAAATATAACTTAATCTTTTCGCTTTAGTTTTGTATTTGTAGAGAATCACAAAAGTAATGCTAACCTTTTCTACAGACAAAATTCATTATAATGTTTGCTTCCTTTGTTTTCTTGTATTTTCTGTTGTAATTGTGGCATATCATGATGTCATGCAACTTCGCTAGCCAAGGGTATTAGTCCGATTCTCTTTCTTAGAAAGAGAATCGGACTAATACCCTTGGCTAGCGAAGTTGGATGTAATGGTGTTGTTTGTTTTATGTTTTTTTTTCTTTGTATGTCTTGATAAAGGGACGAACTAGAAAATTCGACAATTCTTAATATTTTGTCTAAACGGTATAAATACACTTTGAAGTCACTATATAGGCTATATACTTTTGTAATGATCCGTATTATCCGATCATATTACCTCTTGTTTCTTAGATAGAATTTATCGAGAATATTCTTTTTTGACATTCTAGTGTTTGCATTAAAAATATATCCATGTATTATAAAAGAAACCGATCACCAGCAAATGGAGAAAAAAGCAAATATGTACATTGTACATGTACTGATGATATTATGTAGCGGTAGCACTTACTACTATCCTTACAATGATGTACGTTACACAAAAGTGATAACTCTATTAATAATGCACCCTCGTGTTCATCAATATAGGTCTAATGCATAGATCTGTCCACAGTGGTGGCAGACTGATTTTGGTGTCCATGCTCCTTAGTTCAAAAAAAAAATACATATACGTCTGTTTAGGGTTAAATTGGCGAAAAAATAGTGTCGATAGGTCGCGACATTTTGAATATATATTATAAGCGTCTTTCACAAAAAGTAATGGCCGGAACCGAAGTCTGAGATCGAAATCCAGACTTTTATTTAGTTTTTTTTTGTGTAGAAAAGTGGGAAAAAATAGGGTTGGGGGTAAACAATTAGGTTCGGTCGGGTAACCCCAAACATATATATATATATTTGCCTTATAAATAAATTTTCTGATCCTGGATCATGATATTTAAATAATTTACTGTAAAGCCAAAAAAATATGTCTGTTTAGGGTTACATTGGCAAAAAAAATAGAGTCGGTAGGTCGGGAAGATATTTTTTAGTGTCTTTAATGATGTCCAGGACTGGAATCAGAGATCGAAATTCCAGACCTTGTTTTTTTGTAGGAAAGTGGAAAAAATTAGGGTCAGTATAGACAGATATCCTTTTTAGGCGTTATAAATAAGTTTTCTGATCCTGGATCATCACCTTCCTAAAATATCAAGTAAAAGTAATTTAAAAAGAAAGTTTTAAAACAACTTATGATATTTAAATAATGTACTGTAAGGCCAAAATATGACTGTTTAGGGTTACATTGGCAAATAGGGCCGGTAGGTCGGGAGTGTCTTTCACTCTAAAACAATGGCCGAAACCGGAGTCTGAGATCGAAATCCCAATTTTTAATTTATTTTCGTAGAAAAGTGGAAAAAAATAGGGTCGGGAGTTAAAAAAAATAGGGTCAGTCGTGAAATCCTAAACAGACATATTATTTTTTGGCCTAAGTATGATGTTTTTGTCGATATTTTTGATCTATAAGACCTTGTATAGATTGGTCCATTTTTGAGAAACTAAGTCACAGATTGTAAAACTTTGTTACAGACACTACTGCGAAGTCACCAAGAGTTGTCTCCACTTTAGCGTCATTGGTATCCACCGACAGATGTCACTGGCATTCGTAGAGCACCTTGCATAAAATATAATTCCATATATATTTACGTGTTATATAATTTTAAATTGATTATTATTCAGAATTTTTGATCCAATAATCAATTACAATTAAAATGTAGTCGCAGATAATTTAACAAAACAATGGATATCGTTTAATAGCTCATTTATTTCTGAACATTTGGCGTAAGAATATCTACTCGTAGGTCAAAGGTCAGCGATACTCATGTCAGCCAGTCGGTGTTACCTGAAAACTGATATTTGTGTGTGACAGTGTGTGACAGCGTTTGTGTGTCGGTTGTGGATATTTCACGTGCTATTATTTTGTTTCCGATATTTACGAATGGATTACATAATTTACCAAGGAAAGGATTAATATACCATGTAATCTATCGCTTGTTTACTGTTCCGTTATTCGCCACAATGGAGTTAGTTTGTAAAATTCAACATGTCTCATGTGAATTTTACACTTTGTTAAAATTGAAAAGAAATGCATGATCGGGCAAGCTATCGCTGAGAATGGCTGCCATTAAAAATATTATGGAGACTCCACTCGTTTTATGGGTAAGTGTTAAAGATTTTGTCTGGAGTCGTCACGAAATATTTCACCAAGAAGAACCTACAATGTTCAATTTGTTTATGTCCGACCCCGCGCGTACAGGTGTGTTTTCTTTCTTTTACAGGTGGAGTCTTTCAATCAAGGTAAATCTCTCGAGTATGCCGAACTTTATAACGGAATATTCCTCAACGATGTCATGCAGCAGATGTAAGTGTCTTTTTCTCACCATACCTTAAATGTTGTTTATTGAATATAAATGTATTATGATTCAGTAAACACTAAAATGACTAATTTACATGTAAATACACGTTACATTCCTGATTAAAAATCTACTTATAATCGGACATTGTTGTAAGATTAAATTCGAGATAACCTCGTGCTTGAGATATCGCAACCGGTGTGTTTTTGTGATTTAAAAATTCTCATTAAATACCATACAGCCTATTTATTGTTGGAATATATTTGACATTTTATGTCTGTATCTGAGTAATTTTACCAGGTAAGTGCCTCGGTGCCAATACACTTATTTGAATTAATTCATTAGGCTAGAGCAAGGGTACAAATTAATTAAATGTAACGTTAATTGCATGCTAACCTTACCTGGGTATCTACTAACATAAAGCCTACAAGTCTTGATGAATTTAAAACAACAATATCTTGTCCTTGGATAGTGACCCCCGGTTGAATGAAGGATAAATGGAATTTATTTCTTTATTATTATTGTTTCTTTATTTCCTCCAAATATGAAGAGCAATAATTCAGTTGAACATACAATTGATACTAAAAGAGAAAGTTGTACTGCATGTGGAAGCAAGGAAGCATTTCTTATTATAATATTTCTTGTCTAGAAAGCTGCATGTATAAATATGATTAAACAATAATGCTGACATGTGTGCATGTTTAAGTATAATGATAGAAGTTTGAAATTAACTTGTTACGGGTTATAAGGTGCATCATTGCTTAGTCATCTTAATCTGTTTTCAAATCCATATACATGCAGTCATGTTTCCATGAGAATCAAATGCCTACACTTACTAGTTAATGTAGACATATTAATTTTGGTAGGAGACTTATATGAACACCCACCCCATCATGATCATCTACTGTATATCAATTTCAATAAGATAGAAACGATAGACCAAAAAATAAAATATGTTATTCGTTTTATCTCTATGTATATACCATTAGGTCGTTGTCTTTCCTGTCTACTATGGGTGTGTATTATACTGTTTCCGATACCTATACATGACATGTACTGTATATATATATATATATATATATAATCACTTCAAAGTCAGAGTAATTGTTCAATTTTCAAGGTCCCCATGGCCATAACATAGTAATGTATCTGGTAATCTATCATATCAACCCATATCAGCACACAGACATACCCACCTTATTAAGGAATTCCCCAAGTCAATGTCATTATAATTATGATATTGATTAGACATATTAATTTTGTTCTCATTTTTCTTTTGCTCTTAGAGCCTTTTTAACATGTTAAAGTGACCCTGTTGGATAATATTGTATACATTCAATGGTACAAACACTTAGCAGTGTGCATACATCTACCTGCAATATGCTAAAAACTTTAAACTTTTTTGCTCTATCAATTGTTTACTCAAAGAAAATGTATTAAATTAGATTATGTAATCAAATAGTTGTTGAGTCATAATGATATTATCTTAGAGGGAACAAATCCCTGATAGCAACCGCCTATTAGGGCATAGCAATTACATGTTTAGTGTTTGGGAAAGTTTTTTTATTTCCAAAATCTGCGAAATTTGTTTCTCTCTAAGAGATTGTAATTACAATGAGTAAATGTTTTATCATGTATATATATACACACCTAGTTATATCATGTTATTAGAGACAAGTTAATTGAATTTTGTCCTGGAGGCTACTGAATTAGTGCTTTGGTAGTTTGGAGCACAAGATAAAAATAACGGCAACCTATAGCTGTTAAACATCATGTTTTTTCATCTTGTTGAGCAAGGAAACTATTAAGCATATCAGTGATGTAAGTTAAGTTAATACCAAGGAATTTGTTTTTATGACCTTACTTCAGCAATTGTATGGAATCACAGCATGATGCCATTATAGCTAATTTGTGTTACATTAATACCTGAATTTATGTACACTTACAAACATTTATATATACATCTACTTTGACTGAACACAAATGTATAAAGATGGTACTACATTTTCTGTCCTGTTGAAATTAGGGTTTTTATATTTTTGTTCCTTTCATTAAAAGACTGAAGATTTAACTTTTTTATGGAGACTTGTGACATGTATCTCATAGAATAGTCCTATGCTCTGTATTTTGCAATTAAACAACTGGAAAATGTTTTAAAAATGTATGTAAATTATAAGATACATTTCATTCAGTTAAATTGTCATATTAATATCCCTGTTTTAATCCACATACCTGGAGGTATTTTAAATTTCAAATACTGGTACAATGATATGTACCGTTTATATACTAAGAAGATGAAATACACAAGACATACAATTCAAAAATACATATGTATCTCTTTAAAACAGCATGCACATGCTGTACTTAAAGGTCTAAGGTATACATCTAATTACTGTATGTATCAGAACATTTTCTGTAAAGATGGCTTGACATGTCTTTAATGAAAGCCGCTGCTCTCTATCGCCTGTGGATTGTGTTAATCATTTGCTAGTGTTTGTGATGGTCGTGTTTAATGAAGATGCCGCCATGCCACGGTTTGTCTAACAGTAATGATGCCGCCATGTGTGGCCATGGAATGGACCATGTGTTTTTCTGACAGCTCACCAACAGTTTAATCTAAGTACATGCCATATACAAACACATGCAAACATATCACTTAGTAAAGATTGTTGATCCATACCTACACTATTGTTTTTTCGCTTTAAGCCTGTTGAGTTAATTAAAAATCGTGAATACCATGTTTCCTAATAATTATATAGGAGTTTATCAAGCCTAACAAATATGTTATGCATCATGACTGAAAGGGGTAGGGAATACATTTAGTGTCATCCAAGTCTAAAATGTATGTCTATCTATACCGATAGTCATAGGCAATTTCAGATGTTTTGAGGTACCTGTATAGTTAGATTAGTCTTGTCAAATTGTTTAGTGTGTTAAAAACAAAGGGGATTTGCACATGTCACTCTACATGTACCACCGAACATATCCAGGACATTCACATTCTCATACATGTTAAATCTGACAATTATAATAGGGGTTTCAAAGGTCAAAGCCATTTAGACCCCTCCTGTATATGGTACATGTAGGTAGATTAAAGGCCAGGGTGAACGTTATGTATGCATGCTAGTCTGCAGGTTTTCCTTCATCAGATATTTTCCAACCTATTTTGATGTATTGATTATATTGCACAATATTGCATTGGTCAGGTCTTAATTGCGAGCATTTCTCTTTATAACTGCAATTAGGAAGTGAAAATAAGTTAGATACAGGTTATTTCTATAAGGTTGAAGATAAATCTATGATTACATTCAGATGAGGTTCTTCTAAGTTCTTGGATTCTTAGATTGCCTATTTTGCTACAAAGACCAAATAAATTATGTTAAATGGTTACAAAAAAAAACCCCAAAAAACAAACAAACAAACAAAAACCAAATGTACTTTAATAATTAAATGGAGTCTAAAAATGCAGATTGGCTTGTAGGTAGATACATTTTGTTGTAAGATATGTACAATAATATCAATGCTACATGTCAGGTATCATGTTTCAAATGAATATCATATGATTTTCACCTGGTCGCTTTTACGATGACTGCTACACAGGTAGTATAATGTGAAGTGGCCACTGGTCTGGAAAGTTCATGTATTTCAGTAGGACTTCATTCATTTTATTGTTCACTTAATGAGTTGTCCTGGTTTAGACACATGCCTTTAATTTTACCCGGTCACCAGGTGTATTAAGTTATATTACAAACTCGTCAAACTGGATCACGTCTTATTCATTTACTAGAGAGATCCATTATCGGGGATCAGAAGAGATTTTCCTATCATACTAAATATGGCATTCATAATTATCAATAAGGCCAAAAGTTTGTTTATCGAAGGGTTTTTTTCCCAGTTTGAACGATAATATTCAGTAAATGTTAGACCAAATTTTGCCCATCATGGTGTTAGATTTGACTATAGATATATTGAAGTTTTGGTCTTTTCATAATTTCATTACATTCACAAATTAAAAAACAAGAAATAGATTTAAAGTATGAAGTTCAGCTGCAAAGAAATCTATTCGGTTGACTTCCTTCCAATAAAGCAGTTGTCATATGCATGCTTAAGCTGGTATGTATGTACAGGAATGCAAACTTATAAAAAATGCAAATAATATAAACATTTGTATGTGAAAGTACAATCAAGAAAAAACATATAATTAATGTTTTGGCCTATTGTAATCCACTGAGTGAAAACAAACATTTCCGCCAGTAAAAGCTTTTAATGTATAGTGGCACACTGTATTGGGTAAATGGAAAACTACTATTGAGTGGAATTTAATGGAAATGATCTTTTCTATTCAGTGATAACTGGAATTGATTATAAAGTGACTGTAACAATTGTGTATAAACAGATAACATGTTAAATACCTCGACATGCATGCTAACAGTGACCTACAATGTAGTATAGTCGGAACTGCTTTGTCTGTTGTAATCAATGGAGAGAATTATTTATGGTATCTTATTACGCGCTTGATCAACTCAGGTCAATGGCAGTTGCATGTCGTTATGTACATCATTGATTTTAAGTTTCCACCTTGTGTATAAAGAGTTGTTGATATACATGATATTATGCATTTAAAAAGAGTTGTCTGTCTTTGCATAGAGTTGTCTGCCCTTAGATATTAGAGTTGTTCGCTCCTTTCTATATATGGTACAGTAGATTGAGAATTTTGCCCCAAGATATAAAATTGTCTGTCATGACATATATATGGTATAGATAGAGTTGTCTTCCCATCATATCATTTAACATTGATTGGGTACCTGCCTTGCTAATACAATTCTGAAATATACAAAATTTGTATTTCACTCATGTGTGTTAAAATTTAAACAGTATGTTTACAGTTTGAATATATGTATATGTCTTTCCCTGCAGATACATTTTCTGCTTGTTAGAAAACTACATTATATAGTAAGAGTTGTGTGCCCTTAAATACATCTGGGTTAGATATAGTTGTCTGCCCCTACATGTAATTTGTTAATAGACTTGTCTCCCTACCAGCTGGACTGGTCTGCCGGACCTCCATATAATTTTATAAAATTATGTGAATGGATTTGCTTTCGTATTTGTAAAATGCATAACATTTTGAATTTTAATTTTTGTAGTGACCCTCGTCCCACCAATCAGAGCGTGAATCGCCATGTGGATGATGTTGATGCGCGACTACATAACTGGGACCTCCTCCTCCGAAACATTAGAGGCTACTATGTGGTATGTATACTTGTTGAGGAAGCGTTTAACACATTACAATGTCTGTACTAAAATGTACGGAAATCAACTCATCTGATAAATGTCATAAGGGTGATTGTATTTGGCAATGCAATAGCTATATATATACATATCTATAGTATTTCTTCTAGGGTATCATGTTTTCTTGGTTAGTGTTTTAAGCTAAACAAAGCTACAAACATACATGTTCCATACTTAATCTGTCATGAGCAATTCTTTGAATACAAAAACGACTTTAAAATGGTAATCAATAATGAATTTAAAACCTTTTTGAAGCCAATTTAGATGTGTTATGAAATATGAACACCTGAAGAGCTATATATGCTGATGTAGCTTCCTGTTGATCTAAATTATGTATATATAATATTCTCTGGAATGTCGGATGTTTAATCCTAGTATTTCTTATGTTGATCTGTATTACATTTGCTGGAATTTCTGACCAATAATCGTGAGATGTTTGATGTTTTTTTCTGACACTCCCTTTATCACTGGAGACATACATACATGTGTATTTAGTGGCAGTAAGGCCAAAGCTGGCTTAGCGCTATATATATATTATATAATCATCTACAAGGAAAAATCTGTGACATAGAAAAAAAAAGTTACCTAATTGGTTTCCCCAAAAGATTTGTTTGGACTTTCATTATATTTAGTATTTTCTTTGTTTAGCAAACAGACCCATGTTAATAAGGAAACTTGGGTTTAAAATGAGAAACAAATCCAAGTGGATTCATTTACATTTTACTTGTTTGATTAATGTATAATCCTAAGCATGATGATGTATACACACAATATGATTTTGAAGAACTGATTTTCAAAGTATCAGTATCATTACATTATTATATGATTATAGCCAAAGAGGCATTGTCCCAATGATAATGATGTAGGTCCTACACCGATATCGTCATTCAAAAGGAATCTGATTCCAAGTAGGCTTCATTATCAGTAATGCACGACAAGACTCGCAATGCTATATATATATATATGTAATGTGCAAGCGTTGGAAATTTGATAGGATAGTGTAATTAAGACAGATGTCAAAGAAAAGTTTTAATTATTCATGAGACGTGTTCATTTAATGCACAGATAGGTTATATATGACATACTGCTAAGCTTAGCTAGCATTTTGGTGCATAAGATGTCTACGACCTTTGACCTTATTGTCACAGCTATCGTTGATCTAGAACAATGTTTATTCTGTGATAAAGTCCAAACATCAATATTGACTGATCCTTTGATTGGGACGTACCTGCTCTGATAGACAATTCTCCACACACTTGACAGCTACACAACATAAAAAAAGGCTTACATATACTGGATTGATATAGATTTATAATCACGAGAAACCTGTATTTGTAAATGGGAGAAACCTGCCATATCAACGAGACATTCAAAACCTGAGAGATATAAAATGTTTCTATCCTTTTAAGGTCAGCTTTCTTTATCAAAGACATTGAAACTAAATCCTTATAATAAAACAAGGTTATTTATATACACCAGCTACTCAGCTAGCTAAATAGTCTTGGATATCTATGTATTGAATGCATAATTTTCCAAAATTGTCTGCAATACGCCAAAAGTACAGTGTAGTCGAGAAATTTCAATTTTGAATTAAATCTTTTAACTTCTGTTATTGATGTAGTTTTGTAGCTGTTACATGGATGTCAGTGTTCTGTATATGGCATCACATGTAAAGTTTGGCCTTTGCCTGTCAAGGACACCAGAAAGTGATGTAAACAAGCTGATCACTGAAGGTTAAATCGCTCTATAATGACCCATGGCCAAACCCTTATATGGAATTCTTGATACACATCCGACATGTAGATACACGATCTTGATATAGCTACTGTTATTGATAAATAAATTATACAGGTATGTTGAAAGGAATGAAACATTAAAAAAACGTTATGTTGATAGCAACTTATTGATTATACAGGTATGTATGGCTTTTAATGTCTCTGCAGATGTAACGATACCTTCTACGTGAATTCTTATAAGCAGCTACAGGTAATGGTATACGCAAATAGTATAATCCCAAATAACGCTAGAGATATCAATTATTTATCTCTACACAAGTAATTTCTCTGTCTATATTTGGCTTAAGATGCCAGGTGTATTGTAACACCTTGGCGCACCTGGATGGAAGCTGATTCTCAGGTATATCTATACCTGTGTTAATTGCAATTCATGATCAGCTATAGATAGCGTTGTATCGATTTTACTACCCGGTTTATATATTTCTAATTAATCACCAGACGATCCTGATGTTAATGGCCATCTGATGACTTTAGCCTGTTACAGACTGATCAGCCTTATAAATCTACTGATAGATTATCTCTGACTGATTTTTTTTATCAGCTGATTCTAATCAGTGCAATTGGGAGATTATCTGAATATCAGTACTGGTGTCTATACAATGGATAGAAATCAGCAGGGTGATTAAGATAAGGTAATAAGATATATATGATCAATAAGGAAACCTGTAGTCACTGGTTTCCATAATGACAGAATTAAATAAATCAAAACTTCTTTTTGTGTCTCCTGCACTGCAAGGGTGACACATATATATAGGTATCACTAGGTCGACAGCAGTGGCATCCGGGAAAAGGTTCCCATGCAATAACTTAAGTATTTATTGTCCGATTTCAACCAAATTTGGTATATTGCTTTATATCAAAGAGATCTTAGAAGAGTTCGATAAAAGTCAAAGTCCGTCATTATATGCAAGAGTTACGGGACTTCAAAGTCGTAAAAACAGATAAATCCATGGTTTTTGCTCGATAACTTTAGTATTTATTGTCCGATTTCAACCAAATTATATATATTGCTTTATATCAATGAGATCTCAGATTGGTTTGATACTGCTCAAAATCTGTCAATATTTGCAAGAGTTGGGACCTGATAATTTTACCTAATTATAAACAATATTTTCAACTGTAAATATCTATTTTTTGTGATGTTTTAAACTGCTGTCCAGGCGACACATCCACCTCCACGGAATTCTTGTCTCTTAAAAACTTATTGTACAGCTTCTGAAATTATTTTTCTATCTGGAGGAATGATGGTGCAAGTATATATATGAAAGTTCATTTGATAGTAACAAGGATTTGAAGTTGTATTTTTGTGTGTTTATTTTTTTTTTGGGGGGGGGGGCAATTAGCTGGTAGTTGTCCTACAGAAATGTTTCCAGATTTTTCAGATCTGAGCTAGATAATTCCAGTAAGAGTGTTGATGTTTGTGATTTAGTGGAGAGTGTGTACCCTGATTACAGTAATTCATTAGATAAACAGCAATAGATTGGATACATAATGTTAAATAAAGTTTGTGTAGATTACCTTCGGGTCCGGTAAACTTTTTTGGCTTTTAACTAGGCAGCCTAGCTACCATATATGTGAGACTTTCCCCCCAATATCTTCATTTTTAATGGAGTAAGTTGCATGCTGGACAACATCGGTTTTCTTTGTGATTTAGCCGGCTTCATGAACTTTATTTAAATTTCAGAATTTCAGAATTGCAGTGACTAGGTTGTGGCGTTGGTTTAAGGATGTATTGATAAGAAAATTGAGAACAAAAAAATCAAAATAGACATCTCTGTTTCACATTATCTCTTTAATTTAAAATCTGTCTGACTTAATTGCTTGTTGATTCCTGTTAATTTCCAGACAGATATTTCCATGTAGACTTTATCAGTTGTGGATTCTTAGTCACGAGCCCCTGTCTGTACACAGCCAAACATCTGGGCATCATTATCGGGCCTCCTTGATGCTTCACTGATACATCTCACGATTATTTACAAATTATGAGTGTCTTAATTGAGGAATGTTGTTTAGTACTTGAAGGCTTCAGGCAGGTTTGCTGGTACAAGATAACCTGTAAATGTCCTCTCCTCGTGTACACATATATCATGTCTACTCATGTTTTGTTAGGGACAACATTAATTTGTAACAGGCAATGTTTATAAACATGTGTCACAATATGTTATATAACTTAAACAGTACAATTATGCCACATTATTATTAAACAAATATATGTACTGGTTTAACCTATCTGCAATATGTCACAATATTGTATTAATTAATATATCATAAACATAGGAATTTGTGTTTCTTCAACAGAAATATTATCCTAGGTGTTGGTGGATGTTATAGGTAACCAATGTAATTAATATTGACACCCCTTACCCCCTCCCCCACACCTTGCATGCTTATTCCCAATCATGATCCTTCTTAGAATGTTAACATAATCAATCATGACTCTAGCTAGATTATTCACATACAATGCAATTCTTCTTGAGTGTTTATAACCTGCAGTCATTATTCTTCTTCTTCTCATATCCAGTCATAATTCTTCTTACCCAAAATACAGTCATGTGCCTTGTTTGAATGATGATAAGCAATCATGATCCTTGCTAGAATGATGATAATCATGATTTAATTGTCTAAAATGATGATCCCTCATAGAATGTTCATAACCAATTATGGTTCCTCCTAAAACCTTGATAGCCAATCATGATCCTTCCTGAAACCTTGATAGTCAATCATGACCCTTCCTAAAACCTTGATAGCCAATCATGATCCTTCCTAAAACTTGATAGCCAATCATGCTCCTTCCTTATACCTTGATAGCCAATCATGATCCTTCCTAAAACCTTGATAGCCAATCATGATCCTTTCTAAACCTTGATAGCCAATCATGATCCTTTCTAAAACCTTGATAGCCAATCATGATCGTTCCTAATACCTTGATAGCCAATCATGATCCTTCCTAAAAATGTGATAGCCAATCATGATCCTTCCTAAAAACGTGATAGCCAATCATGATCTTTCCTAAAACCTTGATAGCCAATCATGATCCTTCCTAATACCTTGATAGCCAATCATGATCCTTCCTAAAAATGTGATAGCCAATTGTGATCCTTTCTAAAAACTTGATAGCTAATCATGATCCATCCTAATACATTGATAGCCAATCATGATCCTTCCTAAAACCTTGATAGCCAATCATGATCCTTCTTAAAACCTTGATAGTCAATCATGATCTTTCCTAATACCTTGATTCATGCTGGTTAGCTTAAGCTTTTTAAGCAACACTTTTATGACCTTAACTGTAGAAATGTTTTTAATCAAAACCAAACCAGTAAGTTCATTATTGATTTTTTTACAATCTTCAGAACTAGTTTTAAAATGGTAATGTAAAGAATTATTGAGTTCTTAATGAATGAGTGCAAGTTATTGCAAAATCTTTTCAAAAGTCAGTTCAGAATCATTTATATTTATGCCATATCATCCTGATATAATCAACTAATTTGTGTTTATTGATCAATGACAATTGGCACATACTCACTAAGGTACCTGTAGATCATTAAAGTAAATCACTCTGAGTTCCTATCCTATACCTTTAGGGTTCCCTATGTATTGCAATTATAAAGTGATTAATTTCATCATTGGTACATAGATTAGAATTTTAATGATTTAATAATTGTAAATTTGAACATTCCTCAGTTCTCAATTCCAATAAAATACCCAACATAATTTAATTATGTAATGGTATAATATTCATTAATGTGCCTTTATCATATTTGTACACTATATAGGTATACATAAGTTTATCATCTGTATAACCAGTACCTATTACTATCTATATAATACATTTTTTCAGGATCAAGAATTTCACATTATGCACGTTCACAGAGAAATGTGGTTGCTGTGCACTTGTGAAGTGTATTCTAAGGAGTATTATCTATACTTGTGTTCTTTGTATTCCTGCTGCCTACTATATGGACATGTTTTATCTCCCAAGCAAAATACATAGGAATCAGTGATCGGGGCTAATATCATATCACAGCTGGATATATTGTCATTTGACAGTTTGACATCAGTATTAGTGATAAATATCATGTCAACATACTTTCTTACAAGGTTCGCACTGCTTTCAAATTCCTTTTGATATTTTGTAGCTTCAATATCATTACATATATATTAATATATATTCATATGTTTGGAAAGAAGTGGTCAAACATTACCCAAATTTTCTCTTCTTTATGCACTTAGAAGTTTATAGTCCCATTTTCATGTTTTCATCTTATGGACATACAAATTTGCCCTGCAGGTAGGTGTTAGAATTGCTGTCCTATTGCATGATTGTAATTAGTGACTTTATTCAGGATCGTATCTTTTCTGTTCTTCCTAACTGACTGGTGTCTTTATTCTTCATACCCTTTGACATTGCCTCACTTTTGGTCTTCAGTTAAGAACTGGCCCCTGTGAGGAAGGCTCTAGGTTCTGTTCCCTGACACAGATGATGCTCTCCATAAATGACCCTAGCTGTTAATAGAACTTAACCCTAATCACCCAAATCAAATGTATACTGGTGTAAAATTATTAGACATATATTTCTGGTTTGGTATATACCTAGGGTATCAGTAAGTCCTGAATAATTAAATTGACTATCAGGTAAGATGTAGTTGTAGGACAGATTGATGGCTCTTTTACCTGCTAGCCTCGTAAAATGCCAACAATCCCTGTGGTCTGCAATCCTTTAAATCTTTATTCCACCATATCTTTGAGATGGAAATTGGACTTTGTTTATAACCCTAATCAAACACACAACATCAGTTTATGTGTGAATTATTTATAACGTTTTACTCAAGTGGTTCATAGTCAAGTGGACTCATAATCAATTTCAGAAAGGGGAGATAAGAATGAAACTGAAAGTGTAACAAACGCTCCACAAAATATTAATAACTGATTTATTTATTGTGGTGCTGGTGTGGCATGTACAGGCAGGTTTCTGCCACTGAGGTATTTACCTCCATCTGTGTAGGATAACATACCTGGGCTAGGTCGAGATTCAATTTGTGCCTTTGTATCTGGGTCAGGATATACAATTTGTACCTTTACATAATGGCAGATAGGAACACAAAACTCTGTCTGTATTTAAGTCTCATTAACACAGCGATATTTCTGACATCAATATTTGTGGCATTCTGTAAGGTATTCGCGACATTGTATTGGATATTGGCGACTTTGTATTGAGTATTATTGGGGACATTGTAGTTCATGTGTATAGTTGTGGTGATTACGACGCGGGTTAATCTGTGTGTATATAGGGGTATACAATGCCTGTTGTTTTACATATAATTCCATGGAGAGATAGACTAAGGCTGTCACTGGCAGAAAATTACTGGTTATCTGTTGTATACCTTCAAATCTTTACCTCACATGATTTTATACTGTCTGAGGAATCAACATATTCAAACTACTATTGGTGGTCAGGTGGATATTTCCTATCACATGTCTGAATTATGTATCCCCTAGTCCTCAAACCTATGATTAAAACAAGAACCTCTATCGTGGGAAACGACAGACATATATCTACAATTCTACAGGACCAGACGCGAGTGTCAACAGCTGAACACAGCCCAAAGAAACATTAATTGGAGAAATGTCAAATTATAAACATAATTTATATGTAAAACTAGAAATAGATTTGTCAGTTTTTGGCATTCACTGTAAATCCTCGTGCTGGATTACACCTGGAAATTCTACTTTATCTGGAATATCCGTGCCGAAATCAACATAGCTATTTATAGACAGGTATCGGATTACTCACACCAGATCTCTGATTCTGTTATCTGTCCAAAGCATTGTTAAAGAGACTTAAAAGATTGTCACATTGTGGTCTAGAGACCAATGTTTGTATCTGGGGTATAGCTAAAATGTACTGGAGGCAACTCAATATCTTCTTGAGCAAGATGAAAAAAAAGACCTCAAACTATTACAAATCAAATACATGGTACTGCAGAGTAAAAAACTATATAAATAAACCTCCTAGTTTTAACAGAAACCTCAATGAGGTCATAAAAACCTTTAAAATTCCTTATGCGATTTTCATGATAGAATACAGTGGAAATAAATATCAAAATTGGACAGACAAATTATTAGAGCTCTTAGCTTCCTTTGAGATGGAGGGTTCAGGCTAATAAACTAGTCTATGACCAGCATGCAGTGTAACTTTAAGAAGACATTTCTTCGTTATCAATTAGGTGATTCAAAGAATTTTCATAGACAAAAAGATAAGTTTGAACAGATAACAACATGTTATAAGAATATTGTAACCTTAAATCATGGAATGTGAAACTAATTTCAGGACTTGATTTGTAATGCGTCTAAACTTTTCCACTATATTGTAAATAAACGCTAATCTGCTAATCAAAGGAAAAATATTTCAAAGATAATGTAAACAAAAAAGGTGGGCTTAAAAGTGAGCGTTATTTCTAGTAGAGGTAAATATATTGTGGAGGCATTTGGGAGTAATTTATGGAATGTGTGCTCTCCATTGTAAACATGGCTACAAATTAAATACCAATACCCAATCAGCTTTACAGGATTGTAAATACGTTATTTATACAGTGTTAAATTGGAGTAGCTATTCCAATGTCCAATAGTAGTGCACATGACTGGTCACAAATACTTATACAAGGCAATGTACCTGCACACATATACAGTTTTACTGGGTACAGCACGACGACTAAGGACTTTATAACGGTCGACCGAGGCCGTTATTGAAAACCTTATACTATAATCTGTTGAATTG
Source organism: Argopecten irradians (assembly GCF_041381155.1). Lineage (NCBI taxonomy): Eukaryota > Metazoa > Mollusca > Bivalvia > Pectinida > Pectinidae > Argopecten > Argopecten irradians. The sequence continues at coordinate 41,827,273 of NC_091136.1, forward strand.
ATACTACTCGGGGAATTATTGAGATTTAAGGTGTAATTTGGATTTTGTATGGCTCGTTGGCCAGTATAGGCTCGTTATATGTGTATTTGGTCTGTGGATCAGGAATGTTTTCTACCCAATATTGTATAGGGCCATTTCTCATGGCTGTATGATAGTTCAACCTTTATAAGTACTGCCATTTCTTTTAGTATGTGAATCTTTTTCTATTCGAAAAAGGTGTTTGTTTTACGGCTAAGGCTATTTCCATCAGTCATTGATAGCGAATGTTGGACCAAATTTAATCTGCATGAATGGTATCGTGTAGCCTGCAGAAACAAATAGAAGTCCCCCATTATCATCAGAGTTATGGGCCTTTTCAATTTTAATAGGGTTTACTTGTTCTTTTCTGACACCAAAACTTTTCCAATATCCAATGTGATGATCCAATATATAAATGTTAGTCATCATACGATATATATATGTTTTTATGTCCTGATGCCGTTTCAGTCTGAGAAATAAGGATCATTATTTTACTTAATTGGATTCTTTATAAAAATTAGTCGAAGATTTTGCTGTTTTGGATACAGCCCAATGTTGCAGTTTTCCAAAATATCAACTTCTGATTGTCTCTGCACATTTTAACATAAAACAAGAAAACTTTGGGCCTAATCGGTTTTTCTGTCTGCCTGTTTAAAACAATCGCAGCTGTCGATCACATAACCAGTCATCATCCATCACTACACAACTACAGTTGTCATGGTGACAGCAGCCATGCTTGTCTTGTGTGTGTGTCTGTAAAAACAACATCCTCCCTCAAGCTTCTGTCAAACCATTGAACAATCAATTTTTAAATGATTTATCTAAAGCTCATGCATATGAAGCTTGAAAATTAAATTAACATGAAGTGCAGTAGTTATGTTGTTCTGGCTGGACTTTCATTGGTGGACATCTGTTGTTTATGTGAAATGTTCAGATCTTGACCGAAGAAATATTGATCCTGGTCTTGATAAACTTGAAGGATTTCTTGTTTGGTCAAATTTCTTTATGATAACCATTACCCTAATTTGCAAGACTCTTTCCATAAATATATGGACTTCTACTCTGTAATTTCACTTGATGTCTGATAGATTTTTATTTTTAGAATCCATGGTGTTTGCCAGGTCTAGAGACTTGCTAAGAGTTTCCAAGAACAAAGCAGATTGAACAGATGTTTCTATCAATCATTCTTCTGCGGTCACCAATAAACTCTGATTGGATCGAAATCCATTGTTTAGTTGGTAATTGCCTGCTCACTAAATATGAGCTACGCAGCTCAAACATATGCATAATACCTGGTAGATGATAAAAAAAGTAAGCCCTATGGACCTTTTACTCAATAAAAAGGAAGGTCTGTTTTGAGCTAAGCATATCAGCAGGCAGTTGAAATCTTGCATAATCAGAAAATGTTGTTTGATAAAGCTAAGGATTTTAATTAAATGTATAGAAATGCTGTATAAATTTTGAGTTTACAAAACATGCTACGATCAACAGTGTGTACAATACCACCATTAAGTGCCGTAGTTATTGATCGTTCACTGGATATAGGTAGTGGGTTCAGTAGACTGGAACTGGTGGACAGTGAACGGGAGACAAGGTCGACCAAGCATGACCTCACACCTGTTCTGGGAGGGGGACATGGGTAGAAGGGAATATGATAGGCTTCAATGCTCCTGTACTTTTTGTGTGATAATTAGCATCCCAATGGCATATAGTCTGCTTTTAAAACTGCTGTGAGATTCTAAAATAATAGTGGTAGATTAAATATGCACAAACATTATTTGAATAAAGAGTTCACTATTTAATAAATAAAATGATCATGATATAGAGATAAGTTAATAATTAACTTACATTATGTATAATAATGATAATAAAAATACTGTAAGAGGTATCTTCATAATTCCAATTGTTCTGAAATCAGAATGATTTTTAAGTGTTCTAGCAAAATTAATGTAGTGTAACTTACTTATTTTTGGGGAAAATCAAATTTTTTATTCGGTGTTTATTCCCGTTGAAAATAAGCGTTCTGACGCCCTTCGCTGGTTAAGTTCATTTTATGAATTTAAAGTCAACAAAAGAAGCGGAACAATATCAAGAAACAATGCATTTTCAGCTCTAATATCGACATTAGTCGGGCACAGAACTTGATACCGGATAATAAGAATTTCCTGTAATAGTTGCAATAGGAAAACATTACGATGTCAGTAAATAGATGTTTAATTTCTTTTGTTTGATTCGATTTCTAAACTTGATGACTTGATCCCGAACATTCCAGTGACGTCACTTTTAGTAGGACAGAATGAAACGGCAGTCAGTCCCGCCAAACAGTGACGTCACAATCACCGGAATGACCTCGCTTACAAATATCCCACGGTAGTAAAATGGAGTACACACTCATTCGGTTTAGTGAATGCATCTTTTTTTGATCATCAAAGAAGCATTTCGCTTTGAGCAAAATCGTGTAAATAACAGGCAATTTGCTTTTGTTTTGAATACCATCTTCTGTATGTATAATGAAAAAGTTGAAGGATAAACAGAATACACGGTCACTATCTTACAATACAAGTTTTATTTTGGTGTCGACAGGGAAAACCGAGATGACTCGGCAAAACCTCCTCATCTCATCTCATTGCACAAAAGATAGCAGCATCGATATTAATTATAGCAAAATAAAAATGTCCAACGTTGGAAATATTGCAAGAACATTCATTATTTACATAAACCAGAAATTAGAATAATCATTTATTTCATCTAGACTAAATAATTTGCAAATCCAATACACCGCCTGCAAGGAGACGTCCTTGGCCTATCGGGGAGTATCGCTACCCACGATGCTCTAAATCGTGGTCTGATATTATGTAACTTTTAACGGGATATTAAATCTAGATATATCTGTTTTTCGATAGTTAAATTTCTATGAACACGTGTAAAACAAGCAGTCTCAACTGCTATTCAGAGACCTTAAAATGCAATCTTGGTCACCTCAGCCAAAACACAGGGGCACGCAAATTATAACAGAAACGTTTACAAGTAATTTGATACATATGTCATTTAAAAGTATTGGAGAACTTTTGATATGCACGTGTATATCATGACTTTCAAGTGGCTGCCCGTATTATTTTTTGTGAAAAATGAATTATACATAGATGTTATAAAACTCAGTTAGCTTTTTTATTGTCATTATTGTTATATACACTGGATGTGAAATATTTTACCAAAGAAGCCAATGATATATATATAATGTAAGTATCGGTTAGCTTGTATAATAAATATTATTAATATTTCATGTTGACTTTGTTGTGTTTGTCACAGAAATAGCGTTACTGTGCTTATGTTATATGTTTATAATATACAACGTTAAATAAAGCTTCTTGTATCATGCATCTTGTAAGTTGCATTGCTTAAACTTTATGAAATTACATATTAATTTGTTCATGGTCAAGTCATGTTTAATATAATGATACATCCATATTTATACAATAAATGTCTAGACAATGAGTCAATGTTGAATCATGTGTCGCATACACTTTTGTTAAAATGTATAGAAACTAATTATATATACCTTAGGGAAAAAAACGGAATGCTGCTAGCTGAACTATTTCACAGAAGTTCTTACACTGGTCTTCGCTTGATACTAGAAAAGTACATGTTTTATTATTGCAGCTGGCAGAGTTGGGTTAGAGTCAGGTCAGATTTGATTGATAATCAAATACAGACACCTATACCTTCACCATAACTAGATTATAATATTATACCAGTAAGGAACCCTCTTTGGTACACCAGAAACTATTTGGAAGCTTCTTCTCTCTATAGCTAGTTATAATTTATATCCTCCATCCCCTGGGCCATCCCAGTATCTCCTTGTGTTTTCACACAGCTGGTTACAATCAGTCTCTGCAGTATCAGAGTGCATGGTCAGTCTGTGTTAGTGACCACCAGATTCTGGCTAGTTGCTAACCTTGAGCAGTGACCTTTTGATGGTCAAGCTGTCTGGCCATTATTGGCCTGTAATGACTGGACACTTAACTAGCCATTACAGGTTCTAGACCAGGGATGACAGGGGACATAATCACAGTATAATGGGTAATAGAAGGTCAGGCCCATATCTACATGGCCTTATCACTTTGCTGCATGCTCTCAGGTTGGCTGGGGTGGCAGATCTGTCTATTATAAATTACCCAACGTGTCTAAAATGCTTTGAAATGGGCAAAGACTAGGATTTCAAAATAGAATTTCGGAATAGATTTAATGTTTGTTTTATTGTAGCCATGCAGATGTCATATAACATTCATATTACTGGAATACTTGCATATCATGTGACTTTCAAAATCCATTGAAAACTTTATCTGAAACATATCTAGTGCTTTTGCCAATTTTTGAGAGCTTTTCAGTTTGTAACAGATACAGGTGTGCAAACTATTCTAAGCATCCTACGTATATCACCCAGTGACCCCTTCTTAGTTATGTGTAGCCATGCAGGCAGTAAAAGAAGTCCTGCAACAATTGATTGTCATTTCAAAGCAGAGATTTGACCTTTATTGACCTTGAACATGCTGTGAGAAATTTTTAAATAGCCTGTATAGAAAGGCTAGTGAAAACAGACACAAAAAGACACCATACATTTCAAGTACAATTGTAAAGTCACAGTGGTGAATGTGTTGTTGAGTGTCAATAAAAATACTTGTAAAGGAACCATATTAACCCTGGGATCACCGGCTGGATCTGAAATGCTCTAAAAACAATCATACACTAAATATGCTTTGGGAATTTGTTTAACTACATGGATAAAACTGTTTTAGACATCAACATGCATTCATGCTGTATTCATACTAATTCATAAGGGTCATGCCCTGAGGTTGTTCAAAGAAGTATGTTACAATTCTTATCATTGGTTGAATGAGGATTAACTAGAGTTGCTGATTGGTCAAGGTGCACCACCAGAAGAACAAAGGTTAGGTACTGGCTGTACACATAGGGATCTTTCTCTCTGTACTTGAATTGGAACTGACCTTCCACCACCTTCAAACCAACCCAGTATTGCAACCAAAGTGTCCAGATGAGAAATGGTTACAATAGCCATGATGGGTGGGAGCCAACAGTTGGGCCAAAGATTGTAGACTGTTTATTGTAACAAATGATGTGTGTTGATAGACATGATTTCTCACTCCTTAGGGTATAATTTGTTAGTGTAAACTCCAATAGTATCTGATAGGGATATATCCAGTATTAAGAACCAATTGTGTGCCACAGGGACCTGGCACGAATTTTTTTTGACCAATGGTATACATACATATATTATAGTATCAAGGGTATGAACTCGGCGTCGAGAAAAACGGACCTATTTTTTTCAAACCGTGATTATTTTAATAAATGGGTTCTATACAACATTGACGGATAACTTATTTTAAAGAGAAATAATTTATCTTTCCATTGAGTGCTTGATGAACAAAATTGGCCAAGTATTGACGATGTTATGGCTTGATGAATCGGGAAATTTACGAAAAATATGCTAGGTAGACATTTCCCTGTCCGGTCGAAATGTCGTCTCGGCTCTAATGGGTACCTCAAAAACCAAGCCAAAATCACAAAATCTACGCTTGTGGCGCTAAACACTACCCATAACTGTGTTCATCCATAATCTTCTTTGGAGGTGTCATGGCCCGTACTTTGTTGAAACTCCATTTAAACATCGTGTAGCTCACTTACTTTAACCGTCACCGCCATGTTCATTTGTTCTTCGGAACGCTTCTCGAGTTTACCGACAAGCACAACATAACATAAATCTCGGCTCTAATGGGTACCTCAAAAACCAAGCCAAAATCACAAAATCTACGCTTGTGGCGCTAAACACTACCCATAACTGTGTTATCCACAATCTCCTTTGGAGGTGTCATGGCCCGTACTCTGCTGAAACTCCATTTAAACATTGTGTAGCTCACGTACTTTAACCGTCAGCCATGTTCATTTGTTCTTCGGAACGCTTCTCGAGTTTACCGACAAGCACAACATAACATAATTTGCATAATGTAGTCACGATATGTAAAGTCGAGAAGTCGGTTAAAGTACGTGAGCTACACGATGTTTAAATGGAGTTTCAGCAGAGTACGGGCCATGACACCTCCAAAGGAGATTGTGGATGAACACAGTTATGGGTAGTGTTTAGCGCCACAAGCGTAGATTTTGTGATTTTGGCTTGGTTTTTGAGGTACCCATTAGAGCCGAGACGACTTTTCGACCGGACTGGGAAATGTCTACCTAGCATAGTTTTCGTAAATTTCCCGATTCATCAAGCAATTACTTCGTCAATACTTGGCCAATTTTGTTCATCAAGCACTCAATGGGAAGATAAATTATTTTTCTTTAAGGTAAGATATCAGTCAATGTTGTATAGAACCCATTTATTAAAATAATCATGGTTTTAAAAAAATAGGTCCGTTTTTCTCGACCGCCGAGTTCATACCCTTGATACTATAATATATATATAGAACCAATTGTGTTTAAAAAAAAGTCGTGCCAGGTCCCTGTGTTGTGTGCTATCTCCATTGGGGAACTTGGTTGTACACATATCTATATGAACTTGCATTGGTCATTGGTCTCGTCTAATGATATAAATGTAAGGTGGTATTTATCAGTTATAGAAAAATTTCACTTTTTTATCAAATATTAAAGAAATACATAAAGAATGACCCAATATTGTGATGTCGGTCGTTACGTCACAATGGGAATGTTGACTCTGTACAGTATTTAAAAAAAAAAAAATGGAAGCATGAGTTGGTATGCTAAATATCGACCTCATTATGACTGTTTAATTAGCCAATGAAAATAATGGAAACTGGAAAGTCCGGAACATATCTTATATCTAATTAAAAGGTGATTAGAGCTAGGGAAGTACAACATGGGTCTTTATCAATATCTGTGGGGATTATCTGAGAGGAATAGTAAGAGATGAATATCATCAATACTGAATAGGTATGGTAAATACAGGGGAGGGCTATACGGCTATAGGTATGATAAATACAGAACTGGTCAGTTAATATCTGAGGGGATGAATGAAGGTTGGGGAATGATTAATAGGAAAGAGGGTGGAGAGTATGTCTATCTATTAGACATAGGGGAGGGTGTTTGGGGTTGGGTATAAGATAGGGGGAATAGGGTATGTATATAGTTATCTGTAAGATAGGGGAGGGAGATTTAGTATAGATGTAGCTATTTATATAGCTACAGTATCTATATGATAAGGGAGGGTGCAGAGTGAGATATTTACAAAAAGATAAATTGGCTCCTCATTAGATATTACCCTTGACTTAGTGCACTTGTTGGTATATCAACCTCACAAAAAAAACCAGGAATCTCTCTCTGGAATCTCTTGTTGGTATATCAACCTCACAAAAAAAACCAGGAATCTCTCTCTGGTATATCAACCTCACAAAAAATCAGGAATCTCTCTCTGGTATATCAGTCTCACAAAAAATAACAGGAATCTCTCTCTGGTATATCAGTCTCACAAAAAATAACAGGAATCTCTTTCTGGTATATCAGTCTCACAAAAAAAACCCAGGAATCTCTCTCTGGTATATCAGCCTAACAAAAAATAACAGGAATCTCTTTCTGGTATATCAGTCTCACAAAAAAAACCCAGGAATCTCTCTCTGGTATATCAGCCTAACAAAAAATAACAGGAATCTCTTTCTGGTATATCAGTCTCACAAAAAAAACCCAGGAATCTCTCTCTGGTATATCAGCCTAACAAAAAATAACAGGAATCTCTTTCTGGTATATCAGTCTCACAAAAAAAACCCAGGAATCTCTCTCTGGTATATCAGCCTAACAAAAAATAACAGGAATCTCTCTCTGGTATATCAGTCTCACAAAAAATAACAGGAATCTCTCTCTGGTATATCAGTCTCACAAAAAATAACAGGAATCTCTTTCTGGTATATCAGTCTCACAAAAAATAACAAGAATCTCTTTCTGGTATATCAGCCTCACAAAAATAACAGGAATCTCTCTCTAGTATATCAGTCTCACAAAAAATAGCAGGAATCTCTCTCTCTGGTATATCAGTCTCACAAAAAATAAAAGGAATCTCTCTCTGGTATATCAGTCTCACAAAAAATAATAGGAATCTCTCTCTGGCTGGTATATCAGTCTCACAAAAAATACACGGAATCCCTCTCTGGTATATTAGCCTCACAAAAAATAACAGAAATCTCTCTCTGGTATATCAGCCTCACAAAAAATAACAGGAATCTCTTTCTGGTATATCGGTCTCACAAAAAATAACAGAAATCTCTCTCTGGTATATCAGCCTCACAAAAAATAACAGGAATCTCTTTCTGGTATATCGGTCTCACAAAAAAACCCACAGGAATCTGTTTCTGGTATATAAGCCGCACAAAAAATAACAGGAATCTCTTTCTGCTAACTAGCTGGTCTTTTGATACCAAAAAGAAAAGTAAAGGTCGGTGGGTGGGTTGAGTGTTTCTGAAAAAGAAGGGAGGAGAAAAAAGAAGCTGATGTAGTCTGTTGGTGATTTGTGTCCGAGTTTATAGACATCATTATTCAGGTATCACCACTGTGCAGTTGTTTCTTATTTTTTCTTACACATTGATAACTCAGGCGAGTGTAAGAGTTGTTTGATTGCTATAAAATGGTGTTAAGTCCATTTCCATGATGGACCCACAGGTCAAGAAATTGTTAAATCTACCCACCTTGGTATGACCTTAACTATTATGTGGCCTTCCACAAACATTTACGGACACTGGTCCAAGTTTATTAAAAGTAACAGTATATTATCAGTCTGATTTGTATGTTATCTGTTATCATAGCTTAAACCTTATTGTCCCTTCCTCTGGGCCATACAGGCATTTATTGATCAGAATGAAATGAAATGGTGTCGGATTTGGACAAGAATTATCGAAATGCGTGCTGTAGGGTTCCTGTCTGAACTAGCTTTCATCTAGAAAAAGAACAAATTACCTACCTCTATACAAATGAACTGAGGATTTTTTTGTAAGGGAAGTGGGATTATTGTTGAATTGGTAAATTTGACCCAACTAATATTTAAATCTATATACATTTAACTTGTACTTATTTGAACCTAGTGTATGGGTTATAAATTTCCGTTATTTCAGTTGACGTAAACGGCTTCGTCAAAGGCGCGGTATTATATGTATATAGACCACTGTATCAAACATTTGATCTAGAGGAAGTGGTATGCTGGTTATATTCGGGTCAGTCAAACAAAACAATGGTCAGTGTGTCTGACCGTTCTGTTCTCTAAGGACAATGGAGAGAGAATGCATGAGATCAAGTCGAAAATTAAGTGTTTGGCGTGAGTGCCCTCTGTCAGGGTAGTTTGTACTCATTATGTAAATATCACAAATAAACTTTACATTCCTTTACCAACACACCGATATACAAATATTTAACACTGAGTAAGAAGCTCTCCCTAATCTCGCTTGTTAGGAGTTCCACAAAGGGAGATAATCCTCTTACAAGACCAGTAATATTGTCTGACTTACGTTGATCCAATTAACAACAATGTTTTGGTGGCTTTGTCTCGCTGAAACAACCATGATTTCGATCCGTTTTCTGTGCAATGGTCAAGTGCCTTTTGCTTTGAAAGTTTAAACGAACATTATTTAATCTTTAACTTAAGGAGATCAGCGATACAGTGAATCAAAAACCAAGGAAAAATAGCCAAAGTGATTATCTTTGATTTTTCACTGCCTCGAGGTGTTAGGTTCAAGTTTATTTTAGCCAGGAAACTTGAGCCCCACCCGAGTCACAAACAGTAAACTGATGTAAAGGTCAAGAGGTTTTAAATATATATTTGTATGTATAGTAAACAATTATTTGGTTTGGAAATATTATTTCAGAAGTGTAATAGTTACATTTCACATGTAACTTATGGGTAGGGTTGATATATTTGTATGAATTCTTGACGTCAGATTTTATTAAAGGGTCAAGAAAATAGGTGTGATACCAAACATGGTAAAAACATGTTAATCCTTCATTTTCCTGTGATCTGGAATACCGTACATAATGTTCCTGTCATTCATTACAGCATAATAAATATATAAAAACTGTAAAACAGCATTAAACAAGCAAATAATGATAACTATAAGCACAAATGGATTTTGAAATTGATATTTATAAATGATGGATCTATGCAAGCCTGTTTTAAAATGTGTGGTCTTTATAGCAAGTTAAGTGGTCTTTTTGCATATTGTCAATGTGTGTTGAAATTGGCCAATTAGGACCCCTAGAAATTGGGCTTATTAAGCAGGTGGTCTTTATACAGAGGAAGTTGCAGATTATAAGTAAACCTTGGTAAGAATGACATTTATGAAAGTAAGGTTTTTTTGACAAACCAAATATCAAACAGAAAGAATGGAATATTACATTTAGATATCATTGTTGTATTCGCCTGTGTTGTATTAGCAGTCTGTATAATTTGTTTTTATTTTTTGTGTTTTAGGAAGTGTTACAACAGTTACTGATACTTAAACCACCAAACGTTGGTCTCATCTGTCGACATCCAGAAAATGGTAAGTCACAAAATACATTGGTCCCATTTGTCAACATTCAGAAAAGGTAAGTCATATAATAACACATTGGTATTATATCAGTCGACATCCAGAAAAAGGAAATGTGTCATAAAACAATCTATTTCCAAAATGTAATAATTCACAATAAAAACATTGTTGATCTCATCTGAAAACATTTAAAAGATACGAAAACAATATCCGTGAAGTCTACACCCTGGAAATGACCAATCACTAGAAGTACAATAGAAATCGAACATGATGTCATAATCAGTATATCAATGTTGTAACGGAATAGAGATAATACCATTTTAAGAAAAGAAGTTGAGATTTTCACCAGTGTTGATGGTTTGGAGAATTTCTATACAGTATAACTTGAGTTAATCAATGGAGGTGTGTTGTATAAGATGGAATGTTGAGCCAATCAGATGATATCTTATGTACACAGACGTTGTAAGTTATCAGAGTACTACCCACTTAAATGAGGTGTGTGTGTTTGTTCCTGTGTTTAGTTAGACTTGTTTGTAAACAGAACGACTAGATATAGTTCTATACTGGCCTAGACAATTCAGTACATGTACAGTACTACTAATAGTTACTGAAGTATATGTAAGGTTCTCCTTACCTACATCAATGGTAGACAAAAGGTTAACTATAGCTTGTACACCTGTCTGTTATAAAAAATTCTATGTCACACCAATTCCGTCTTTGCATATTACAGAGTTATCTTATTGACGTCACTATTTTGTGTCCAGCGAAATTTTCATTGCTTTCTCTGAAAAATACGATGCCACAACCAACTCACAAGGAAACTCTTCAATATAGAAAGATGGAATACCTGAACACCATTTGGTGTCCATACAGAGGAATGAATAGTAAACTTCATTTAGTTGTATTCTGTATATTGTTTTCCATGTTCCTAATGATACCAAATTGTTCTGATGAAATTTTTAATGATACCAAATTGTTCTGATGAAATTGTTTTATCTCATTCGTTTCTCAGTTGGTGAAGCCTTACACATAAAGTGTAAAGATATAATTGTGTTTCCTTATGTATGAATCACTTGAATTTTGTATTTACTAGCTAAGAATGACTGATCAAGCAATTATTTGTAAACCAGGTATGCCTCAGGCCAGGTGCTGTGCCTATTAGAGGGCATTATTAGCATATTGGTATAGAAATGATTGGAATTTAAAGTCAAACTGAGGTCTATTGAGATGCCTGGTGGGAGGGTATCTCTCACTCCCTGGCAACCACAAGCTGTGTCGTCTGATCATCAAGGAACTACAGCTGCTCATGTATCTGCTCAGCTCCTTTACCAAAATATAAAGGAATCTGGTGCCTTTCTTATATATTAGTAATTGTATTTTTGACATTACTATGAAGGAAATAAAAATTTTCAAAAGTTTTTGTGAAAATTTGGCCTAAATTTTTGTCTTTAAAATGTAGTATTTATTTTAATTCACAGTAAATTATTAATTGATGCCATCGACAATTTTGACATGTTAAGAGTATTTGAAAATATAATTTCACATATATAATATAAATAGCAATACTCTATTACTAGTAAACCTAGCTATTATTTCAGAGTGATTATCTGCCCATTTTCAGCTGACACTAATTCATCCTAATTGGTTTCTATAATGTCGTTGGTACCTCAACATGTAAACACAAAGATCATAATCAGTGATATCAAAAGGAAAACCCGAGACATTGTGTGATGATGTCCATTCTTCATTGTAATCTTAACTTACTCTCGCTTCGATGTTCAATTCTATACACAAAGTGTTTTGCTTAAAAAGCAGAAAATGAGTGATTTTGAAATTTCAGATATTATCTTGTTGTAATCGAAACCGAGGAATGAGAGGATTAGTGTAATTATGAACAGCTGAGTAATTTCATTACTAGTGACTTCGTCTTGTGTTCTGACTATCAATAGAGTCTAGTTAACACTGAACACAGATTTAGAGCTTGTGATAGCTAGTGATAGTTATTGTTAGTACATGTATTTAAAGGTAATTGACTTCAATAGACTTCAATAGCTATAATAGTCACCTGTACAGGATTGAAGGTTTGCAGATTTATATGATGTCATAGCTTAATGCTTCATGGACGTTAAGGAATTCCTGATGGATAATTAACTGTCCTAATTTTATACCAAAAAATGAACATCCTCACTAGTAATTGGTATTCAATGACTTCTATAGAATAACAGTATTTTATATACTAATGTAAACCAGCTTTATTTCGTGGTTACAAATTTCATGATTTCCATTTAAAATCCAATTGTATGAACATTTATTTCGCAGATTAACCAATTAAAAACATTCCAATATGGCTAATAAAGTAATTATTGATTCACAGAGGTAAACTTTTATTTACTTTGATCATGAAGGTAAATCGCATATTTACTTTGATCGTGAAGGTAAATCACATACCCCAGTATTTACTTTGATCATGAAGGTAAATCACTTATTTGCTTTGATTGTGAAGGTATATCACATATTGACTTTGATCGTGAAGGTGAATCACATATTTACTTTGATCGTGAAGGTAAATCACATTTTTACTTTGATTGTGAAGGTAAATCACATATTTATTTTGATCCTGAAGGTAAATCATATATTTTACTTTGATCGTGAAGGTAAATCACATATTTACTTTGATTGTGAAGGTAAATTGCATTTTTACTTTGATACTGAAGGTAAATTGCATATTTATTTTGATCCTGAAGGTAAATCATATATTTTACTTTGATCGTGAAGGTAAATCACATATTTACTTTGATCGTGAAGGTAAATCACGTGCAAAAGAAACTTGGTTTATAGTATTACATATTATAACTACAGCATTGCTGTTGAAAAGCAGTTAAAATATCTGTTTTATTTTGTCTTTAATAAACATTAAGCCAATGTCTTTCTGCTTTCAATCAGAAGCATCAGTTTTAACATCTGGAGCTGCCATTTAGTCACCTGCACCTTTCACATGACATATGTTTTAGCCTTTTAGTGCCCTTTTGACAGAGTATATGTGTTATGTGATATGAGCAAAGTATCTTGTTATAATTAGAGCACCCCTACTGTTACCACCACCACTACCATCAACATTGTATCTCACCAAACAATACTGAAATTAAGATGTATTTCAAAGTGTTTTTGTATTTGTATTACAGATAGTAGTTTCCAGGAGGTAAAGAAGGCCATTCTCCTCATCCTGGGATGTGCGGTCCAGTGTGAGCGAAAGGAGGAATTCATTGATGGCATCAAACGTCTCGATGTCGATGTCCAACATGCTATCGTGGAACACATCAAAGAGGTAAATTGTATTAAAATAAACCTCAAGTGAATTAAATCTGTAGAGGTAAATGAATTATTGTTAAAGTGTTTCTTCAGAAATCTTTATAGTTAAAATTTGGTATTGAAATTTCCATGTGAATTATGAATATTTCATCCTATAAAGTATCCTATAAAGTTATCCTATAAAGTATAATATATTTGCCAACGTTTGGAGAAGCAAAAACTACATATATATTACTCTATATTCAGAATTTTGAGAAAACATCCTTCTGTTGAAACAAAGCCTTTACTTGTATTTCTAGAATAATCTGAATCCTTTTGGTTTGTGACTGTACATTTGTATCATTTGATTTTTTATGGAAGTTTCAGACCTCTTTAGATATTTTCCTTTCCTTTTATATATCTGAGATTCTATGTTGTATAGAGTTATAATGCTTCTCAGTTTTCTTGATAGAAGTTCATGGTAGAATTCTTTGTGGTCGTTTTCAATTACGAAGGGTGCCGTGTGCAGTTATTGTCTGTACAAAGGTCAGACTTGTTTTCAATTACACAAGGGATGTTTGACCCTAATGTTTGGGTGTCTGGTTATACATATGGCTGAGGTTTACCACAAGGTGTCCACAATCTTCATTTTTATATTTCAATGATTTTCTCACTCTATATTGTGTAAACAGGTTGGCTTCAACTGATATTTGACACTTAATTTAAAAATGTCCTTGTTTCAGACCTTCAGAAGTTAGATTTATGATGGTGATGTTTTCATTTTTTCTGTATTTTTCACTACAGGTCACGGATGACACCGAGTGTGTGTTGTCAATGGAGCCGACGGAACATCTGGAGACATACACAGAGAAGATGTTCAATCACTTGACGAGAGTTCTACGGGAGCGTGATGATATCGTGGAGGTTGGTTAATACTACATTCCATCTATATATGGCTAATTTGTCTGGAAAATAGAAAATCTTTTAGTTGTTTATTGTCTAGTCATTTTTTTTACCTTCGCTTGTTTTGCGGAGTAGATTTACATAATTATGCATTCCTTAAATGTAAGAAATGTTATTAGCAGAAATTGTTCATGAATTAGAAAATCCTAATTTGTCTTTCTTTGTATTTGACCAGGTAACTAATGAGATAGCTCAGGAGCGTGACTTCTATCAGTCACAGGTACAAGAACCCCCCCAGCTCAATGTGACGCCCCCGACGGCCAGTCCCGACAAACATCATACAGCGGTCGAACTGGCGGACGCTAAGGCTAAGATACGGAAGTTACGTCAGGAACTGTAAGTGTTTAGTTTGACATGGTTACACATTAGTGTTGTATCCCATCGCTCCATCAACGTAGTCAACGGTGCAATATTCAAGAATCCTATTAGAATCAGACAAATACAGAAAATCTTAAGCAACAGCCTGACACTTTTTTGACCAATTTTTGCATATTATAGAGTCATATTCCTTGTGTATAGTCATGGATTGTGATAACATTGCTTTGTGAGCTAAAATTGTTGCTTCCTCTGAAAAATATAAAGTTAAACTCATCAAAACAATATGTAACAATCAATAGCTACCTATAACTATGCAATATGTAAATGCAGTAATTACAATGATGGTGTTAAATGTTGTAGGGAAGACAAATATGGGGAACAGTAATTACAATGATGGTGTTAAATGTTGTAGGGAAGACAAATATATGGTGGGAGTAACAGTAATTACAATGATGGTGTTAAATGTTGTAGGGGAAGACAAATATGGGAACAGTAATTACAATGATGGTGTTAAATGTTGTAGGAAGACAAATATGGGAACAGTAAATTACAAAATGGTGTTAAATGTTGTGGGAAATTGGGAACAGTAATTACAATGATGGTGTTAAATGTTGTAGGGAAGACAAATATTGGGAACAGTAATTACAATGATGGTGTTAAATGTTGTAGGGAAGACAAATATTGGGAACAGTAATTACAATGATGGTGTTAAATGTTGTAGGGAAGACAAATATTGGGAACAGTAATTACAATGATGGTGTTAAATGTTGTAGGAAAGACAAATATGGGGAACAGTAATTACAATGATGGTGTTAAATGTTGTAGGGAAGACAAATATGGGGAACAGTAATTACAATGATGGTGTTAAATGTTGTAGGGAAGACAAATATGGGGAACAGTAATTACAATGATGGTGTTAAATGTTGTAGGGAAGACAAATATGGGGAACAGTAATTACAATGATGGTGTTAAATGTTGTAGGGAAGACAAATATGGGGAACAGTAATTACAATGATGGTGTTAAATGTTGTGGGAAGACAAATATGGGAACAGTAATTACAATGATGGTGTTAAATGTTGTAGGGAAGACAAATATTGGGAACAGTAATTACAATGATGGTGTTAAATGTTGTAGGGAAGACAAATATGGGGAACAGTAATTACAATGATGGTGTTAAATGTTGTAGGGAAGACAAATATTGGGAACAGTAATTACAAATGGATGGTAGGAGTTAAATGTTGTAGGGAAGACAAATATTGGGAACAGTAATTACAATGATGGTGTTAAATGTTGTAGGGAAGACAAATATTGGGAACAGTAATTACAATGATGGGTTAAATTGTGGAAGACAAATATATGGGAACAGTAATTACAATGATGGTGTTAAATGTTGTAGGGAAGACAAATATGAACAGTAATTACAATGATGGTGTTAAATGTTGTAGGGAAGACAAATATGGGGAACAGTAATTACAATGATGGTGTTAAATGTTGTAGGGAAGACAAATATTGGGAACAGTAATTACAATGATGGTGTTAAATGTTGTAGGGAAGACAAATATTGGGAACAGTAATTACAATGATGGTGTTAAATGTTGTAGGGAAGACAAATATTGGGAACAGTAATTACAATGATGGTGTTAAATGTTGTAGGGAAGACAAATATTGGGAACAGTAATTACAATGATGGTGTTAAATGTTGTAGGGAAGACAAATATTGGGAACAGTAATTACTATGATGGTGTTAAATGTTGTAGGGAAGACAAACAGGAACTTATCACAGACCTGAAGGATGATCAGGAGGAAAACAAGATTATTGTGGCCAAGCTACGGAACGAGGTGAGACCTAGTCATTTTCCTATCATTCACAATTTGTTTCTTCTTCTTCAAAAATGTTCAGGGCTCTGTCACCCCATGGGATGACAATTATAGCATATCTTTGCAAACTTCACCAGAAGTAAGAAATATATACTTTTATACATGTTGCCCCATTCAAAAATCTTAACAATAACTTCTAGCTTAGCTATAGTTTCTTAGAAAATAACAAGACCTTGTGATTAATACTTGCTGTTGGAACAATGCAAGCTCTAACTTAAATTTCTAAATCAATTTGGCTTTCTTCAAATTACTTTAATCATGAAATAGCAATCACATTTTTGGAGTACAAATAAACATTTTGAAATATTGAGTTGTTTTTGAGTATGAGCTCAACTCTGGTGTTATTGGGTTCCTGGTCTACATAACCTCAATATTATTGAAATTATAAGCAAAGTTAACAACATTTTCTGATCTTGGCTATTGATCTTTACAGAATGTGGAACTGATACAGGATGCCCGGTCAGCACGCTCACTCAGAGATGAGCTAGACATTCTCAGAGAAAAGGTCAGTTGTTTGCAGACAAAAGGAATTCTAGTCTTTAGATTCTGCTATGTCTACTGTAAATTCATATTTTGAGAGAAAACAATTTACACTAAATATATTGATCACATCATACAATATAATGTTTATCCACTCATTATAGTTTGGAAATGAAATAGTGTTTTTTGCAATTTTTAAAGCATTCATTATTTATGTATTTATGACTCAAGGGAAATAACTCTTTATTTTTTTTCTGTTACAGTTTGGGAAAGTGAAAAGCTACGAGACTGAAATCACAAAAATGAAGGAGAAATTAAATGAAATGGAGTTCTACAAGTCACGAGTAGATGTAAGTTTATACTCTTAATTGGTTGTTATTAAGATTGATTTCTAGCATGTGAAGTACTAAAATATTGTATAGTCACATCATGTCTACATTTAAATGATTTGAATCATATTTATTATTCATTAAATTATATTTCAACACACTATCTGTCCCTCTGATATAAAAACAAAAACATAACATATTCATTATTTGTCATCAATGCAACAATTTTGAGGGGCTTTGTAAAACATGGTGGGTTTTGTACTTCTAAGACTTGACATTTTACAACTTTCTTTACTTGTGATCATTAATGTATACAGGAACTACGAGAGGACAATGCTATCCTAATAGAAACAAAGAATATGCTCCAGGAACAACTCGATAGCTGTCACAAACGTGTGGAGACTGTAATCGCCCTGGAAAACGAGCTCGGACGCTACAGACAACAGGTGGAGGAACTGGCCAAGGTGAGATATTATACCATGTTCTGTATTTACATATTACAGAGTTATCTACCCTTGTGGAAAACGTTATGATCATTATCTGCCGACAAGGTATATATTAACTCTGTAATATGCATTAGACTGAATGTACACTAATTGACTTGCTAGTTGTTTGCCCTGATCATGTGTAGGTTCACAGGAATGAGGTAAAAATATTCCAGGCAAGGATATAGCATTGGATAAAAAGGGAGGGGAATGTCGAGTTATACAATAAACAAAATATTTCAAGATAAATATTCGGACAAGTGATACAAGGATGGGGTAAGGGGAGGTAACTTCACTGGGAGGTAGCTAGGTATAATAGGGCTAGTGATCTTGGTTTTTTTCTCAGCTGCTCTCTCCTCTTCTATAGTCATTCTTTTTGTAAAAATCGAATCTCACTTAATTAGCATCTCATTTCAAAACTGAAAAAAAAGTGCATCAATAGAAAATATATAAATTATGGACTTTGTTACAGGAACGAGACACAGATCGACAGAAGATACAGATACTGACAGAGGAAAACGCAAACCTACAGTTTGAGAAAAAGACAAACATGAATGAGAGTACCAATATCGAAAAGGAACTGGAGTCTGCACGTCTAAGGATAGCAGGTAGTGAAAAGTATTATATGGTCATGTATAAACAATGATTTAAAAAAAAAAAATTTAAAGGATACTTAATTTTTCAAACCTACACGAATCGAGCCTTATGTCACTATGCATTTGCATGAACTTGTATAAATTTTGGCCCTGTTTAGTTAAAGTAAATATCAGCATGTTTTGGGGGGAAGAGGAACAGAACTTGTAAAATGAAAAAAAAAGGAAGAAAATTTTGAGAGCAACCTACCTATCAAGGACTCTTTTCTACTGTAAACCAAATGATTTTGTTATCTAATTTAAGAGTTCTGTTTTGTGGTGATTTTACTCTCTGGTTTCCCCTGGGGGCAGGAGGCGGCGGGGAATTCTCAGGGGGTTGGGGATAGGGGATTTAGAGGTTAATATTAAAATTTTTAAATGTTGATTGATAATACAATGCTCAGTGTAACCTGCTTTTTTGATTAGAAGTCTCAGATGGTTTAAATGTTGTTGATAATCCGAACTAATTTGGACTTACTCAGGTATGGGAGGATCATTATCAAATCAACTTAATGAAACGACCAACGCCAAGATTCTGAGACTGGAGTTAGAAAATCAACGTTTACAGCAGAAACTGGAAGAGGCAAGAGAAAGCGCTCTAATAGAAAATACAACACTGACTTTAGAACTGGAGAAGGAAAACCAACGACTGGCCAAGAAAGTTGAGAAACTTCAGGAGTCAAGTCGTGAAATGTCAGAGACACAAATTGAACTGGAACAAAAACTTGAAGAGTTCCAGCATGAAAAAGAACAGTTATCACAAACATTAGAAACGGTGAAGGAAAGTGCTGATAGACAGGTTCGAGAATTAGAGCGTGAGAATGAGAACTTAACAAGTACAGTAGAGATTGTAAGAGCGCGAAGTGAACAAACTAATGATGCAAGGCTCAAAGATCTCGAACGGGAAAACAAACGTATGCATGAGACAGTGACAGCAAAAAACCAATTACTGTCCAAAATAGAATTCGAAAACAGACAATTGCAAAAATCTTACAATAAAATAAAGCAAAGTTCCGATAAGTTGTCAGAATTAGAAACAGATAGTGCGAATCTGGAGAAAGAAAATCTAGATTTACATAAAACTGTGCAAACTCTTAAGTTAACTTGTGATAAATTCGAGGAAATTGAACAGGAAAATTCTGATTTGGAAGTCGAAAATAGAAAACTTAAGAAAAATGTTGAGTCTCTTCAAAGTGCTTTACAAAAAATGGACCAGCTTGAAAAAGAACACATTAATTTGAATGTAGAAAATCAGAAACTGCAACGAAATTTAGACTCTCTCCGAAATTCTTCCTCCAAACTTGTAGAGGTAGAGAATGATAAAGATTCATTAAACCGTGAAATCCAACAGCTTCGTAAAACGATAGAGGTGCAGCGAAGTCAGCAAGTCAAGCATGAACAGATGGAGTTAGATTTGCTGGACTTAGACAATGAAAACCAACGACTACAGAAGTCACTAGAAATGACTACCAAACGGTTACAACAATTGGAGCATGACAACACCGACATGGAAATAGAAAATGAAAAATTACAAAAAAGTGTAGATGCTTTTAAAGCGTCAACAAAACGTCTCCAGGAGTTGGAGAAAGCCAATGGAGAACTGGATAGTGAAGTGTTGAGACTTGCCAAAGACAATTCGGTGTTAACGAAAGAGAAAAAACGATTAAAACAGTCAATTGAGCTAAAGGATTCTGAACTTGATGACCTTTCCTCAAAACACAGTGGATTAGAACGGACAAATCGTAGCTTAAAACAACAGATTGACAGACAAAAAGACACTCTAGCAAATGTAAAGGAAAATGAAAAAGAGAACAAAGAGTTACTACAACAAGCCATTATCACCAAGCGCACACTGGCAACTCTTCGTGAGGTAAGGTGTTGACTCTCTCAGAGTTATTGGTACTTCAGTGTGCCTAAAGTTTAAAATTAGCAGCAAATATTTTCAGTGTAACGGTGACTTTGAATCACTAAAAATTAAACACTCCAATAATTTTTATTGAATTCATATCTATTCGATTTGATTGTACAGGACATTTCATAATTTAACTTAACTGCCAATAGATCTAGATCTAGAGCAGCTTTGAAGTATCCGACACATATGTACTCAAGAAATAAATATTATAATTACATCCTCAAAGATAAATGGATTTACATTTCTTATAAGAAACTAACAGTCTGTATATATATTTTAATTGCCTTTATTGATATGTAGACTCGTGGAAAGGGAGATAGATCATGATTTTTCATACAGACGCTTGAGTTATGACAGTGCCCCAAGCTCTTCAAGCATTTGAATGACCGCGATTTGATTAATACCCCCTTTTCTGAAGTTTGAATTTATGAATAAATTATTTTATTAGTTTGAAAAATAACAACACAAATAATCCTATCAATCTTAAATTGCTATTTTTCTGGTAAAATATATATTAATTAAACATTGTTAATGATTTTAAAACTAAAAGTATTGACATCTAGGCTATATTGTAACAGAAAATTCTGCAGTGATTGTATAAAAAGTATACATATTAGGGGAGATAACTCTATTGTGAATCCCGTCTTTTTCAATGAAAAATGAAGGTTTTTTGGTGCTAAAAATGCTCTATCTTGACAAATTGTGGTTCAATTTTCTTGAAAATTGAAAGATTAAAAGCAACTTTGTCACTTTTTAGTCTGTTATTTTTCTATAAAAATTGAACTTCACAATTTTGATTTATTTTCATTTTGGTGAGAATATTTTAGGTAATTTACTTGCATCTTTTTTACCTAATTTCCTCCAAAAATGATCACTAGAAATTAATTATGACGAGAAGTAAAGCATTTTCTTCAAAAATGGATTGATATATATCACATCAATTAAACAATATATATATCGTAGAACATTTTGTTAATTATTTTCATTTACAGGGCAGATTTAGTACAGACTAATGCTGTTTTATCATGTGCAGTATCTACTCAAAAATGGCAAATTTGAATATTTATTTAGAAAAAATGGATGGTTCAATTTCTTCGAAACTTTGACAGAAGATGCATAACAACATATTTACTTCATAAATCAAATATGAAAAATATTGAACGACAGGAAAATTTTGGGGAATGTGAGACTACCACCTTAATTGCCTCTATTGATCTTAGCTATGATTGTTGGTCACTGGTACCCATGACCATGGCATAGAGTTATGTCCCTTTGTCCATATTTCAAACTAAAGATGGGTTCCCGCATAAGTTGCGCTCAAAGTCACTTATAGGAGAAGGAATACAAATTTTTTTATTTTTCCTCAATGCCTAAAGTTATAAACTTAAGTGTTGATACAAAAATCACCAAGTAATTTGAAGTATAAGTAATTAAAATATACCACGTGTACGGAATATATAATGTGCCGATGGTTCCCGATCAAGCTTGCATGCTGTTAAAACACTAACCAAGGAAAATAACAACGGCTCATTTTCAACGAAACCCTGGTCATCCTAGATTATTAACTGACACTTACAGAAATTTACTTCATTTTACTGTTTAAATGCTTTTATGTTAACCTGACCCACATAGCCCTTACATGATATCATTGATGTTTATTCCAAAATTGTTACAAATATATTTTCTTCTTCCTTTTTTTTGTTTGGGTGGGTGTGGGGAATATTTACTACATTAACCAGGTAATCGATACAGGCCTATAAGATCTGCATGTGCCTCTAGTTTCTCATCCTCAATACTCAAGGGGTTCCAATCACATAAGATCTCTAGCAACCCCTGCAGTATCAAGGATGCTAGTTTCTATACAGCTTCTGTTTTTCGATCTTATGTGTCTTGACCTCTGTTTAACCGTCCTCAGGATATGTGGATTCATAAAGTTTACAAACAAAATTTTTTTCATAACCCAATGAAGTTAAAAAATAGTGACATCCATGCTTAAATGTAGTTAGTTACAATAGGAAGTTATTCTGACGTCGTCTACATAAGTGTGCCTATTTCTAATTTTTTTTTACATTTTTATTGATTTTCCTCTAATAAATCCACAAGAAATGCATATGCTAATCGGTTTTGTGGTTGAAAAAAATTCTCTTATATACAGGGGAACCCATCTGTAAGGTTTAGCCATATAGCAAGATAAGGGAACTGAGGCTGCTAGCCTGCTAGACAGGATTTTATGTCTGAAGGCTCCATTTCTTAAATATAAAATTCTATTGGTCTTGGGAATCACTGATATGCACACAAATAAGTCAATATTGATGCTCTGATATGGAAAAATATCTGTATCTATAAATATTACAAAAAGGAAAGTTTATTTTTATAACCCTTTGTCAGAGGATTCAGAAGAGTTATGATCTTATATGTGTTAACACATAATGTAATTTGAAACTGGTAATAGTTTTCAAAAAAAGGAATGGTACATGATTTTCGAACTGAATTTTATCATTTAACTGTTTCGTTTCTTGGATAACTAGCAAATACATTTGATACTCTGGTGTTGTAATGGCTTTGGATTTGTTTTTTAACTGAAAACCTTTTAAAATTATTCTCAAGACTTTATATGAATTTGGGTCTTTAAAAAAAACTTTGAAAATTAATTTTATTGTTTTTCATTCCAATTCATTGATATACTTTTGTATTATTTATTCTTAACGAAATCCTATTGTTATCTATCCATTTATGGTTTGTTTACATAGGGCCTTGTGAATGAGAAAGTAAAGAGTCAGCAGATGAAGAATGAGATGGACAGATTGACACATGACCTGGAGCGTGTCGGTATAAATAAGGAGAAGTTAGTCAAGGCAGATAACTCTCAGGACGACAGGTAACAATTACTTGATTTATACTGTTTATAAAAATAAGTTATCATGGGGACTTTGTGTTACCTATCATGTGCGAGATCCAAACTTGATGGCTTCTTTGGTAATCATCCAGCAGATCAACACAGCAGACTAGGAAAGAGCATTTAGTTCTCAATTTATGATAAGAACAATGCGTCAAACCTTGGCACAAGGATAGATCATCTGAAAAGAGCGATGATTGAAGGAGAAGAGGATTAGTTAGGGGACTTACTAGGATGTCCAAAAATGGAGAACCAACAAGACACAGGCTCCGCTCAATAGAATTGTCCTTGACTTGAGAGCTTAATTAATTTTTCATAAGCATGCAAAAAGATGTGCAGAAAAGGGCGTCTTTTGCATGTCAAAATTGTCACAATAGAGTCATGCCAAATGTTGCACCACTTCGATAGTGCCCAGGGCAGCGCCACTTCAAGAGTGCCCAGGGCAGCGCCACTTCGAGAGTGCCCAGGGCAGCGCACGTTTGCTTCATACAAAATTGCAGATTAAAATAAATATGCGAAGTAAGAAAATACATGATGTCCTGTGTGAATCCATGTATAACTTTTCTCAATATTTTATGATAATTAAATTTGTTTAGAAAACTAAACAAACTCCCTGTCCACAGCAGTAAATCAGGAAAATCAGGAAAATGAAATGGATGTTATTTGGACATAATGATCTGGATATCCCAAAAAAATGGTATCGGCCCTTCATTAATATTGAGTTTATAGTCAGATAAGGTGAAATATAAGCTGTTCATATCTAAGTTTATATGATCAATGATTATGGCCAAATGAAGTATGATTTTGTCTTTCAGTAGGTAGTTAGATTATTAAAAAACATGTTGGCTGTTTAGTAAAAAAATTGATATTAATTAAAACTTTTAATGAAAATATAAAGTGATATTGGCTGTAAAATAGTAAGTGGGTCTGATCAGTGATGAATAACATCAAACATAATAAAAATAATTATTTATATATATGTACCTAGCATGTGAAGGTCAATTGATAAAACAGTTTTTTTCTCTGGGTAAAATCATAAAACCTACAAGTGTTTTATTAAATAGACAGGGAATGTGTATTACCAAGTTGTAAAGACCCGTATGTAGATATACAAGATACAAAAATGTATTTCATAGTTGGCTACAGTTTTCTCATGCATTTGTATACATATGAAACTAAACGTTTTTCATTGTTAAACAGAGAGAGATAAATAATTGATACCTCCTTTGTCATAAGGCAAGAATTCTATTGAATAGCCATACCATCGTACTGTAGAATTCTCACAAGCTTTCAAAGAATATCCTGCTTACCTCTATTTAACAAAACTAAAAAACCTTATAGATGTTTTTGTATGATGTTATTTAAACTATTATTGACTGCAGTCAGATCTCTGGAGCTTTAAAAGGTTTCATTTGAATATTAGAACAGATGTGGCTTTCACCGATCACAGATGTAAGATAATCCCCGGATGTTGTATAAAATAACACCATGCTTTACCTTATTGATTTTTAATTGATTTTTGGCCTCTTTTGTATGGAGTTTATGGGAGTGTAAATATTAGGCCACGGGCCGCCTCTTGACCCTGCCCCGAGCTCCAGCTGTATTTATACGACTGTGTCCACACCAAAGTGTCAATTGGTTTGTTAGTACTTTACAGTGTTGTTACAATGTTTTTGTATTAGTACCAGATTCTTTCGGGGCTACTTAAAGCGGGTCACACTTCATTCATTTGCAAACTTATCAGGAGCTTATGAATGACGTTATAAAGTTCAACACATGTTCTCAACATAGAAACTGGAGGAAATCAATTGACTATTGACTCCCCATAGGGTGTATAGGGTACGTTACTGAGGTGAGGCTGGATACTGGTACACCTGGAATACCTCCAATAGAGGACTAGATAGAGAAATCTAGTCTGGAGTACGAGCATTTCACATGCAAAGTAGTGTTACAATCCAGATATCAAGCATATTCTAATAAATACTTCATATCATACCAGCTGTAGGATGTTATTGGATCCGCGCTTTCCTAAATAGGACACGCCAGGATGTTATGAGAAACAGTGTTGCTTGGATTAGTTGAAGTTGGATGTGTTTTTGAAGGACACGGTATTACATAAAAGACTGGATGTTTAATATATGCTGTGTACTAACTTGGAAGAGGAATGACTTTGATGTTTTAAATAAGGACAAGTTGGATGTTTTTAAAGGCCATACCTTTATAGTAGGACGAATAGAGATATTTACTGAAACAAGGGCCGTTCTATTTACATGTATACTGATACATAGCCTGGGCCATACCTTCAGTTAAAGGACAAGTTGGAGGTTTTAAAAATATGGGCGACTTTCAGTTGGACAAATTGGATATATCCATGATTTAAAGCAAACAGGGGCACCTGGATTAATGTTACAGGTAGCCAAAGTATATTGATGTGACATCATAATTTCCACACAGGATCATTGCACTTAGAACTAGATCAGGTGTCATAAGGACATGATTTGACCTTGACTTCAGGGATTCCCCTTAAACAGGAGATATTACTTTAAATCCCAAGTAATCGCCAATACAGGAAGTTTGTGTTTACACATGGATTTTGTGAGGAACTGTAAGCCTTGATAGGCATGGTGGATGTACAGGAGTACTACCTTTCTCTCCTACCCCTGGGGGAGGTAGGCCAGCCCCCCTGGGAGGAGGAGGAGGAGACTGAGGGACCACGGATAGAGGATGAGTACTGTGTTGAGGAGGAGGAGGGTGGAGAGGAACAAGAGGAACTCCTCCCTGTCATAGAAAATGTACCTGATCAGGGAGGGGTACTAGAGGAAGAAATAGATTTTCAAAATTTGAAGGAGCAAGTAATTATGTGAGTGAAATGAGAGTCTGTTTTCTTAAGGAATTGATTTCTAACATATTACTGTTTATCGCACCTCGGACAGAAATGTCCCCAAATGATTGGCGGAGAGCCGTCACGTGGTGACCCCCCTATCACTTTATAGGGGGTCAGTAAATTTTATTATGGTGCAATATGGCGGCTTTCGCCCTCGCTTCAAAATTTTAACACATTATCTTCAATTAAATATACCACTTCATTACCGTAAAACTATATATAATTGTTTATTTTTATGTAAAAATACGTTGAATCGTTTTAATACTTCAAATTACATGAAATGCATTTTTTAAATACGAGTTGCTTCCCCTACGCCAGTTTGAAAGTTGATGACGCGGCGAAAGTCAAACATAACAATTCAAGCGTTTCTAGACTGTGATTATAAACAAATGGAGGTGTTCGTTCCTACCTACAGATCAATCTTCACTCTACAATCAAATTATCGGCATAACTTTTAAGTGATTATCTCAGCGAGAATGCACAGATGATCAAGGAGATTGTGCTTAAAATGTTAGATGGATATTTGTGTCACTCTTTTTTGTGATGCTTTCAATTTACAGACGGTCTGGTGTCGTATTGAGGTAGGCCTACTGTGCACATAGGAATGTCGAAATTATTGTTGATTTATGAATTATTCATTATTATTCTGCAGGTTCCTAATACAGTATATTTGAAAATTCTTGAAAGAAATACATAGATAAATATGTAGCCTAGGCCAATTATTTTAAAATCGGCGATTGTTTGTTATCATTCGCGCCAGCATGATTTAAGTTTGACTTCAGATTCTTGACCAAACAAATAGGAAACAAAGAATTAATAAAACAAATAAATGGTCCTCGATGCGATAAATTCGTTATATAGTCAGTTACTGACCCCCTATAAAGGCATAGAGGGTCAGTAAGAAGTATAGGAGGCTCGGGCTACGCCCTCGCCCCCTCGGGCTACGCCCTCGCCCCCTATAAATCTTACTGACCCTCTATGCCTTTATAGGGGGTCAGTAACTGACTATATAACTAATAATATATATCATTGACAATTGGCATTCTGTTCAGGTGTAGTGGGTTTTTTTATGATACTGACATAATTATGATACCAATTAAGTTTAAAAAGACAATGATTTAGCTATATATATATTTCTAATCATTCCAAGGAATCATGTAGCACGACTGTCTCCCATAAATACTGGCCATATTTCCCAGGACATAAACTGCTGTAAATGTCACACTGACAGTACAGAATTCTTTAGTATTGATTTTTGTGTATTTCAAATACAGAATTGCTAACTTGTTCTTTTCAAAAGAACAGCATTAAAAGTGATGAATAGATAGAACTCCCAGTATAGGAATGTTGTGTTTATCTTTATGTTGGTGGAGCCCATTGATATGAAAACATTTCATTATTTAGCAACATGTTCATCGCTGGTGTCATTGACGTTAGGACCCCGCCTTAATGACTGACCAGCTGAGTTTAATTACAGGGTAAAAGCCTCAGCTTACATAGCTATTGTTGTTGAATCTATATGGAACAATAAAAAAGTATTGGTAATTCTATATGGTACACACTAACTATATATATATTTAACTTCCACAGTCGCTACAAAGCCTTGGAAAACATGATGGAAGATGCTCTGAAGAAGAGCATGGAGATCAAAGAAGAAAAGATCCATGCCCTTGAGAGCAGGTATAATTACACAATTACAAAAAGTTAAATCCTCCTGACATTCCAGCATCTTGATGCTTCCCTTGGTCCTTTTATCTCCATGTTCCATCATTCATACATTCCCATGTCCTTAAATTCCATTGTCATTTAATCCAGTAATTTGTGACTCTACTATTAGCATCCCTCTGTTCTGAGTCATATAATCACTGTGTCCCAGTATATAGTCAGGAAGGTTTCTCAAAAGTATTTAAAAGCTACTTTAGTACTTAGATATTACCAAATTGGATAATGGGGAATAAGCATAATCAGACAAAAATATTGAACTTTAAAAAAGGTGATGTTTTTCACCATATTATTTGATCAAAGTGTGAAACTGTCATGAATATTCATGTGTAAGGAAAATCTTCCTGGCAGTTGTCAAATATTTTCTCTATACGTATGAATTTGAAGAAAAATCTCAAGCACATTGTTATTGAAATTATTTAGATCTACCTTCTCCATCCTAACTGATCTTACAAAGATATTCATAAACCTGATACATGTAGTAACCATTGCATACCACTAGCTTTGGAAATTAAGTTATTTACCTATATATATTATTTCTACATGAAGCTTGCCTTAACTTCCTTAGTCATTTTACCTGTGAGGTGTCAACATTAATTTGTTAAACTAATGGGAATAGAATATTGAGGAAGTAAAGGGAATCAAAACTATTTTTTTCTTAAATCAACACTTTGTTGTCCTGACTTTCTAATTGATTTCCTCTTTGGATTTTGTTTTGAAATCTGTGACCAAGATAGTACATGTATTTAAGAAAGAAAGAAAAAATGGGAAAAAAAACCACAAAGAAACCCAGAATAAACAAATGATGAAAAAAAATTGAAAACTGATGTATACAATTGACATTTAATCTATTTATAGATTAGAGGAGTCAAAGAAACGCAACATCCGACTACAAGACGAGTTACGTCAGCTGAAACAGGAGTGTGAGTCGCTGAAGCAGAGATATGAGGAGGAATCTCACGCCCAAGACAGGTAAAGGGGCTCAGGTGTTCTCATCAAACATGATATGTTGGTCTGGGGTTCTCATCCTCACAGATTCCTACATTTGATCCCTACTGTAACAGAATTCAGAATTACAGAATCTGATAAAATATCATCATACAGATAGCAATATCGGAAAAATACAGAAAAGGTCAATAACATATTATTTGTAGGTGCACTAAAAAAAATTTAAGTGAGTTGTATATGTTGGTGTTTTATATTGCAGACATGAGAGTGGTGTAAGAGGTAGTCAGTCAGGTCGCACCAATAATGCATCCAAGGAAATGTTTGAGGTGAAGGACCATCTGATTCAGGTGGAGAGACAGGTGGGTTGTGTGGTTACATAATGAGGAGTTCTGAAGTTCAGCATTACTATAAATAAACACAATCTGTTTAAAAATAAACCATTTGAATATAAGATCAATATTGCTTTCCATCTTAAAAGTGTAAAAGACAATTTAAGCCTTGTCAAGATGGTGTCCTCTAGAAAAGACAATCCTGAAACTTCAATATTGAGGTAATCATTCAATTTTTTTTCCAGAATGCCACATTCATGGCAGAAAACAAGAATCTGAAATCACAGACCAACTCGCTGAATCTTCAAATACAGAAGTTGGAAAGTCAGAATTCTACACTTCAGAGCCAATCATCTTCATTCCAAGATCAGTTCACTTCACTGCAATCCAGCAATGCTAAGTTGCAAGTAGAGAACTCAACGTTGAAGTCAGAGTGTTCCACATTACGGACCCAGATGTCAACATTACAGTCACATCTGTCACAGCTGGAGGGTGAACACAAACACTTACTAGAGAACCAGGAGGAGCTACAGTCCTCACATGAACAACTGGTTCAGGATCACGAACAATTACAGCAATATCATGAACAACTCGCGTCTGAGTATGAGGGACTAATTTCTGAACATGGCTCGCTAAAATCTGTACATAAATCTATGAAAGGAGAAAATAAAGAGATGAAAGAAAAGCTAGATGCCTTCCTGCAAGGTCGGGAAGATGTTTCACGTGTTCGTGACCGAGCCCAGCGTGAGAAGGATGCGCTGCGGTCCGAGTTACAGTCACTAGGTGGTGTACAAATGGAGTATGATCACCTGCGCGAGGAGCATGTTAAACTGCTGGGTAAACATGAACAGTTGTGTAAGGACTATAACGATGTGGTTGGTGATAATAAACATCTCAAAACAGAAAACAATACATTCCTCACCAAAAACACTGAGCTCAAAACACAATGTGATGAGTACAGAGAGCAACTACATTCCATGGAAATCGATGTCAACAGTCTCGCTCATAAATATGATGTAAGTGAACCTAAACCTGCTGTAGAATGATGTATATAGAGATCCAGTGTTAAGTTATTCACATGTTTATCTTTTACTGTAAGTTTTATGTTCACATGGCCTTTGCTCAACTTTACTCACCAATTGCCCGTATTGGTCATTGATGAACTGTTGCCTTTCTGTGTGATCTAGTTGACATTATATTATCTTCTTTAAACATTGATATTGCCAACTCTGGACAAACTAAAAAAATCTTATTTACTTTTTTATTGACTCTTTGGTAACCTGTATTGACCCAAGTTGATTTATAATGAACTTATATTTGACCTATATTGACCTGTGTTGACCTGTATTGACCTATATTGACCTTTGGTTAACCTTTATCAACTTTAGTTGTTGACCTGTATTGACCTCCCTTTGGTGTTTGCAGACTCTGTACCAGATGAACCAGAAGATGGAAGAAGACAACAAGAATCTGTTGATGCAGATCCAATCACTACTCAACTCTAACCAGGAGCTGTTATCTCAGATCCTCAACAGTAAAGAACACTTCGCTGAGGAGGAGAAATCCTACCTGTATGTATCTTCCTTAAAGCTATCAGAATACATAGACTAACCAGAAAATGTGTTCAGTACGAACATTATAACAAAAACAGAATTGTCATACACAATTTTCATGTTATGGAGTTCCTGATTACCTGTGACACCATCATTTTCTGCGATGTCATCATTTAAAAAGGATGTTATTCTACCACGTTTTCTACATTATTGGTGCTTTTGCCAAAGAGTATATAGTTGAAATTCTTTGTCACATAGCCTGAAGAACAGCTGTTAGCCTGATGAACATCTTAGAAGTTTGGCTAGAATTAATAATACACTAAAAGTTCCACAGATTTTAAAGATTCCAGTTACCTATATGAGCTTAAAAAATCATAGCTTATATGTTCTAGTTACAAAAATTTCCTCCAACATCAAACCTGACCTTACAAAATGTTTCAAAGAAAATAACATTTGTCACTAGGTTCAAAATTTCTCTGTGTAGAAAGTGAAGGCTGATGGATTGAAGTGCGATGCTCTATACTAAGTATAAAACTGCATCATTTAAAGTGTTTTAGTTAACAAATAGAATCATTGATAAAATTCTAATAATAAATAATCCTATTTCCTATTTTAGAGAAAAGATGTCAGACTTACGGCGTCAGAAGGAAAGACTTGAAGAGAAGATCATGGATCATTACCGGCGCCAGGAAGTGTCAAAGAAGTATGCAATAATTTGTTAATTGGAAAACAGTGTCATTATACATCTTTTGTACTTGAATATAAACTTTTACCAACACACACTATTTCAGCATACTCCAACTTTAACTCAGTTATTGAGTTTTTAACCAGAAGTAATTGGTCTGTCTTATGTGATACAGTTGGATTTTGCTATTGTTTTGACATTGATAACCAGAAGTCTGTATTGTGTGATACAGTTGGATTTTGTTATTGTTTGACATTGATAACCAGAAGTCTGTATTATGTGATACAGTTGGATTTTGTTATTGTTTGACATTGATAACCAGAAGTATGTATTATGTGATACAGTTGGATTTTGTTATTGTTTTGACATTGATAACCAGAAGTATGTATTATGTGATACAGTTGGATTTTGTTATTGTTTTGACATTGATAACCAGAAGTCTGTATTATGTGATACAGTTGGATTTTGTTATTGTTTTGACATTGATAACCAGAAGTCTGTATTATGTGATACAGTTGGATTTTGTTATTGTTTTGACATTGATAACCAGAAGTCTGTATTATGTGATACAGTTGGATTTTGTTATTGTTTTCAAAACAATAACAAAATCCAACTGTATCACATAATACAGACTTCTGGTTATCAATGTCACATTGATAACCAGAAGTCTGTATTATGTGATACAGTTGGATTTTGTTATTGTTTTGACATTGATAACCAGAAGTCTGTATTATGTGATACAGTTGGATTTTGTTATTGTTTTGACATTGATAACCAGAAGTCTGTATTATGTGATACAGTTGGATTTTGTTATTGTTTGACATTGATAACCAGAAGTCTGTATTATGTGATACAGTTGGATTTTGTTATTGTTTTGACATTGATAACCAGAAGTCTGTATTATGTGATACAGTTGGATTTTGTTATTGTTTTGACATTGATAACCAGAAGTCTGTATTATGTGATACAGTTGGATTTTGTTATTGTTTTGACATTGATAACCAGAAGTCTGTATTATGTGATACAGTTGGATTTTGTTATTGTTTTGACATTGATAACCAGAAGTCTGTATTATGTGATACAGTTGGATTTTGTTATTGTTTGACATTGATAACCAGAAGTCTGTATTATGTGATACAGTTGGATTTTGTTATTGTTTTGACATTGATAACCAGAAGTCTGTATTATGTGATACAGTTGGATTTTGTTATTGTTTTGACATTGATAACCAGAAGTATGTATTATGTGATACAGTTGGATTTTGTTATTGTTTTGACATTGATAACCAGAAGTCTGTATTATGTGATACAGTTGGATTTTGTTATTGTTTGACATTGATAACCAGAAGTATGTATTATGTGATACAGTTGGATTTTGTTATTGTTTTGACATTGATAACCAGAAGTCTGTATTATGTGAT
The DNA here is from genome assembly GCF_041381155.1 of Argopecten irradians. Lineage (NCBI taxonomy): Eukaryota > Metazoa > Mollusca > Bivalvia > Pectinida > Pectinidae > Argopecten > Argopecten irradians. The sequence continues at coordinate 41,860,552 of NC_091136.1, forward strand.
ACAGTTGGATTTTGTTATTGTTTTGACATTGATAACCAGAAGTCTGTCTTGTGTGATACAGTTGGATTTTGTTATTGTTTTGACATTGATAACCAGAAGTCTGTATTATGTGATACAGTTGGATTTTGTTATTGTTTTGACATTGATAACCAGAAGTCTGTATTATGTGATACAGTTGGATTTTGTTATTGTTTTGACATTGATAACCAGAAGTCTGTATTATGTGATACAGTTGGATTTTGTTATTGTTTTGACATTGATAACCAGAAGTCTGTATTATGTGATACAGTTGGATTTTGTTATTGTTTTGACATTGATAACCAGAAGTCTGTATTATGTGATACAGTTGGATTTTGTTATTGTTTTGACATTGATAACCAGAAGTCTGTATTATGTGATACAGTTGGATTTTGTTATTGTTTTGACATTGATAACCAGAAGTCTGTATTATGTGATACAGTTGGATTTTGTTATTGTTTGACATTGATAACCAGAAGTCTGTATTATGTGATACAGTTGGATTTTGTTATTGTTTGACATTGATAACCAGAAGTCTGTATTATGTGATACAGTTGGATTTTGTTTTTGTTTTGACATTGATAACCAGAAGTCTGTATTATGTGATACAGTTGGATTTTGTTTTTGTTTTGACATTGATAACCAGAAGTCTGTCTTGTGTGATACAGTTGGATTTTGTTATTGTTTTGACATTGATAACCAGAAGTCTGTATTATGAGATACAGTTGGATTTTGTTATTGTTTTGACATTGATAACCAGAAGTCTGTATTATGTGATACAGTTGGATTTTGTTATTGTTTTGACATTGATAACCAGAAGTCTGTATTATGTGATGCAGTTGGATTTTGTTTTTGTTTTGACATTGATAACCAGAAGTCTGTATTATGTGATACAGTTGGATTTTGTTATTGTTTGACATTGATAACCAGAAGTCTGTATTATGTGATACAGTTGGATTTTGTTATTGTTTTGACATTGATAACCAGAAGTCTGTATTATGTGATACAGTTGGATTTTGTTATTGTTTTGACATTGATAACCAGAAGTCTGTATTATGTGATACAGTTGGATTTTGTTATTGTTTGACATTGATAACCAGAAGTCTGTATTATGTGATACAGTTGGATTTTGTTATTGTTTTGACATTGATAACCAGAAGTCTGTATTATGTGATACAGTTGGATTTTGTTATTGTTTTGACATTGATAACCAGAAGTCTGTATTATGTGATACAGTTGGATTTTGTTATTGTTTGACATTGATAACCAGAAGTATGTATTATGTGATACAGTTGGATTTTGTTATTGTTTTGACATTGATAACCAGAAGTCTGTATTATGTGATACAGTTGGATTTTGTTTTTGTTTTGACATTGATAACCAGAAGTCTGTATTATGTGATACAGTTGGATTTTGTTATTGTTTGACATTGATAACCAGAAGTATGTATTATGTGATACAGTTGGATTTTGTTATTGTTTGACATTGATAACCAGAAGTATGTATTATGTGATACAGTTGGATTTTGTTATTGTTTTGACATTGATAACCAGAAGTTCTCTTGTTGTATCTTTATTTCTGGAATCCTATATAATTTCAGAAACCGAGGTCTGGGAGCAAGAATAGCACGGAGAGCTGCAAAGATTTTTGTGTCTAGGGTAGGTCCATCAAATTTTATGTTAATTAAAAAAATAAGGTTCCTTACAAGAAATTTTTTTGATTTGTATCTGCCTTTATCTTCACATTTGATATTTGACCTTTAGTCTCTTGACAAGTTCTTGACCTCTAACCTTTTCTACCCTCCAGAATCGAGAGCGCAGTAAGAGCAGAAACAACCTGTCGAATATAGACAACAGTCAAGACAATACGTCACAGGGATCAGGGGACATAACCAATGACCACAACGACTCTCGTAAGTCAGGTGAGCATTATGGGATACAGTATACTGGGGCATGAGGTGTAGATCTTGTCACTAGATAGGCAGTGGTTCTCTGGTGACAGATGGCTGATTCTGTAGTAGGCATATATACTCTAAGTACCTTATATGGTGTGCTCTTTGGATTTGGGGAGCTGTCATGGTAAATTCATAACAATAAAGGCATCTGTTCTTATGTCATTCTGATTTGACATTTTAAAAAGTAAATGTTTGACAGGATACAATTAAAAACTGCTAGAGAAAATACATTGTTCGTTTAATTTTAACAGATTAATAGGTTATATAGGTCTAGCTGTTAGATTAAGTGTGAATGGAAATTATGTTTTGGCATGTTTTGAAACAGTATGTCCTTAATTTTAATATATTTAGATAATCACAGTGTTTTTAATAAATTAGGGCTACAATTTGACATTTTATTTGTTGTAATCCTTTAATATTTTCCTGGAATATCACTAGCATTACCTCCTGTAATGTTATCTCTTAGGAATATCACTAGCATGACTCCCTGTAATGTTATCTCTCAGGAATATCGTTAGCATGACCCCCTGTGATGTTATCTCTCAGGAATATCACTAGCATGACCCTTTGTGATGTTATTTCTCAGGAATATCATTAGCATTATCCCCTGTGATGTTATCTCTCAGGAATATCACTAGCATGACTCCCTGTAATGTTATCTCTCAGGAATATCGTTAGCATGACCCCCTGTGATGTTATCTCTCAGGAATATCGTTAGCATGACCCCCTGTGATGTTATTTCTTAGGAATATCACTAGCATTACCCCCTGTAATGTTATCTCTCAGGAATATCACTAGCATGACTCCCTGTAATGTTATCTCTCAGGAATATCGTTAGCATGACCCCCTGTGATGTTATTTCTTAGGAATATCACTAGCATGACCCCCTGTAATGTTATCTCTCAGGAATATCATTAGCATGACCCCCTGTGATGTTATCTCTCAGGAATATCGTTAGCATGACCCCCTGTGATTTTATCTCTCAGGAATATCACTAGCATGACCCCCTGTGATGTTATCTCTCAGGAATATCGTTAGCATGACCCCCTGTGATGTTATCTCTCAGGATACCACTAGCATGACCCCCTGTGAAGTTATCTCTCGGGAATATCACTAACATGACCCCCTGTGATGTTATCTCTCAGGAATATCACTAGCATGACCCCCTGTAATGTTATCTCTCGGAAATATCATTAGCATGACTTTTCTGTGATGTTATTATCGTTGTCTTGAGAATGACCTACTTTGAATCCTTGTCTGTGTTGTCATGGAAATGACCTTCATGGTCACTTGACCTTTGAAACCTTAAATCCTCCTTGTTATTGAAATATCCTTTGTAATATATGTGTTGTCATGAAAATAGCCTCTAAGCCTGTCAGTGTTGTCATGGAAATAACCTTTGACCTTTGTACAGTCTGTATTGTTTTGGAAATATCCTTTGTTACCTTACTTGTGTTGTCTAAGAAATTGCCCTTGTAACCTTACCTGTGTTGTCATGGAAATGACCTTTGTAACCTTACCTTTGTTGTCATGGAAATGAACTTTGTAACCTTACCTGTGTTGTCATGGAAATTACCTTTGTAACCTTACATGTGTTGTTATGGAAATAGCTTTTGTAACCTTACCTGTGTTGTTATGGAAATGACTTTTGTAATCTTACCTGTGTTGTTATGGAAATGACCTTTGACTATTGTTACACTGCATGTCTTGTCTTTGAAATAATATCAATTGTCACCTCACCTGTGTTGTCACCAGAATGAAATTGTATTGTTTCCTTGTAATTGTCAAGGGCTTGGGGAAATAGTTTCTGTTCCAATTGGGACATATTTGTCCCTGCATGTCTCCCAATGACTAGGCATGCTTCTTGGTGTCAAGGTCTACCTTTAATCAGTATGACTTTGCACAGAGTTTGTGTGGGCACATTAACTAATTTTCATGTTCTGGTGTGGTCAGATATTTTAATGACTATCTGTGCTAACCATTCAGCATGTATCCAGTCTATTATTGCTGACCTGTATTCGGTGACCATGTGATATATCCCAGCATGCTCTTCACCAATTCTCTAGCAAGCTTCTGTGTATAGCTTCTGTAATAGAGGCAGTGGTTTTGAGCGTTTTGTTTTTGTACCATCAGAGCGGAAGCATAATCGCCGGGGTAGTGCTGAGAATATTTTGGAAACTTCGGCACTCTCTAAGCAGAGTCGAAGTCGTGCAAAGTCCACCACGGCTCTCAACCTTGAAGCTGACAGTAGTGACCGATCTGTCAGAGGTAACATTGTAGCATGTGTTTCCCGGTTATAGTACCGATTATTGTTGTCTGCGATAGATGTCTCTTTGACTATATATTATATTTTATATACTGAATGTTACATTAATCAGTATATTTTATTCTGTTTCTATTTAAAATGCCTTTGTGTTGTTCATTTTAGTAAAATTTGTTCCATTACATTAATGTTCCTATTTTCTATCTCTGTTTTGATGACTTACATTGTGGTGGTATATCTATTCTGTCCTCTTCCCATATTTACTATCCTAGTGGTATTGTGGTGACTGTCCCGACTCTGTGGGTAGAAAGATGATGTTCGTGATCTCCTGTCAGTGTATTTGTCATTTATATATACAAGACATGATTTCCTGGAGTAATTTTGTCATTTTTCATACTGTCTTTAAAGGCTCAATATATGTAGCTTTGGGTAAAAATTGAAAATCTTTAGAGATTTGTTCCGAATCAGCAATATTGGAACAACAGCATTTGTAAACAAGGCTCTGGTTTGAACTAAATGCAACTGAAATGTGGTTGAAAATATTTTTGTTGAAATGATCTCGGAAAGTTCCTAACCCTTCAGAATGTTGATCAACAGTGATTTGTTGTTTTTGTATGACTATTATATTTTTCTGATTTGTTTTTCATAATCATATAAAGAGGTGTATATTGGGCCTTTAAAAGTATTGAATGAGTTCAAAGTTGTCTCGTGCTGTGGATGGCCATGATAAAGCTTGTAGCTGTATGTATGTTGAGTATTACCAGTCTGTGAAAGTCTCAGGATTTTATGTAGAACTAACATTAGCTATAGAAGTTTGTGTGCATATTTTTCCTTGATATAATTAACCAGAGCACTTGGGGATGGAAGTAAATACTTTATAAGCACTAGACTGGGAACGATACAAATTGTATGTAATATAAACGAATTCAAAGTCAGATAATCAACGTTACACTCTTTTTAAAAACTGTAAACTCATAATCTTCAAATAGGAGTTTGCATATGGTCACAGCTAATTTAAGGTTTTTTGAAATTTAGAAATATTTTTTCTCAATTCAACTGGTAACAACATAACAATGTCAAGGTAACAATTGAGCAAATAAAAAGAAATTGTCAAAATTTAGTGAAGTATTTATATCATGGTTTAGTATAACATACCTAGAGTCAACATCACAAATCATCTGCTTCATTATATGCACCCTAAATCCTGTTTGATAAAGGAGCCAAATCCAGTGACAACCTCTTGGATTCTGTACATGGGGACAAGGGCTCCACCAGCTTTCCTAGTAGTACCACGTTGCCAGGTAACGGTCTGCTTGGGAATATCTAGTTCATGTGGTGGTGGGACTACAGCATGCCGTGTTGGGACCTTGCTTGTACATATAATACAGCATGCAGTGTTGGGGCCTAGCTTGTTTGCAAAACATGTAACCTAACTGTGTGTAATGGTTCTTTTCTGATATGGAAATTTTGTAAACATTTGTGGTTTGCTATTTCTGTTCAAAATACTGTTACTAGGGTACATATTCAAATTGAAATGTATTTCAAATATTTGTCAGAATATAACTTGGTCATTTTATTGAAAATCCAATTTTTGATTGAAACAATAATAAAAATTTCTTTCTGTTGAATTACTTTTGCTCTTTCAGTATTCAGTCAAATTTCCTGCTCACTACCGATTAATTAGTTTTCAATCAATTGCATGTATTCAATATTTCAATTATGATTGTGATTTAGAAATGTACACAAAATTTGAATTCAGAATTGAAAATTCAGTTTCCACACAGAAAATTTCCATAGCAGCAGAACAGTGCCTATTTATGCTTAGCTGAACACACATATACTGCTTGCTTAGTTGCCATAACATCACTGAATTTTATGTGCTTTTGTAGCCTCCATAGAACCGTTTGCAACTTTCACAAAAATATGATACATAGCTGACTATTTACCACATGTAGCTTTAGTTGGTAAAATCTGAAATTTTGTGCCAGAAAATCAATAACTAAGTCAAATATGTTTCATTTTCCCTCCACATGATAATTAATCTTACAACATCTACCAATAAGTCTATCCTAGTTACATTTACCAATTTATGACTTTCTGGTGACAATATCAATTTTGCTTCTGAACATTTGTACCTGTGTCCTATAAGCATTTTGGAAAAAAAACATCATTGAGAAGAAAAGTAATTCACAGTATGACCAGAGTATGACTATTAGTTTCCCCTGACAGATTCGTTCCATTAATGGTTCATTATGGCTATACATAGTTACTTATAAAGACAGTGCTAATGTAAGCTTGGTATTAAATAACAGAATGTCACAATATACATGTATACCTGTATAAGTTAAATCAAACTTGGGCCCTCTGGATTACTAGTCTTGCACTCACCCAATCAAGCTAAAGAAAGGTTCCCTCTAGCTGAGAGATATTTTGTGACTAGTATTCACCAAACCAGGATTACATTATGATAAAAATTATCAAATATTGAAACTGTATATGTAGACTAACATTAGAAAGATCTCTGATGACTTTCAAAATTGACTTGATTCGACTGTAAATTACGGAGTTATTGCCCTTTGCAATTATAATTATTATTGAACCTTGTGAATGCGATAACTAGTAAATATGAACCGAGCTTATGGAACTTTTTGTGTAGACTAACATGAAACAATCTCGGACAAGTTAGAAAATCAGCATGATTCAATTGTAATTTATGAGTTTATTGCCCTTTGCACTAATAATTATTATTGGACATTGTGAACACAATAACTTTAGTTAATATGAACTGAACTTAATGAAACTTTTTGTGTAGACTAACAATGGAAAGATCTTGGATGAGTTCGACCTGATTTGATTGTAACTTACAGAGTTATTGCCCTTTGCAATAATATTTATTGAACCTTGTGAACGTGATAACTTGAGTAAATATAAACAGAGCTTAATGAAATTTTGTATGTAGACTAATATTAGAAATATCTCAGACGAGTTCAAAAATCAGCTTGATTGACGATAATTTACAGAGTTGTAATTATTATTGGACCTTGTTAATACAATAACTTGAATAAATATGCACTCAGCTTCATGAAACTTTGTATTTACCGGTAGACTAAAATTTGAAAGATATCCGACTAATTCAAAAGCCGCCATGTTTAGACTGTAACTTACGAAGTTATTGTCCTTTGCGATTATAATTATTGAATCTTGTGAACATGATAACTTGAGTAAATATGATCTGAGCTTAATGAAACATTGCATATAGACTAACATTGGAAATATCTCGAACAACTTTGGAAACCAGATTGTTTGACTCTAACTTATGAACAGAGTTATTGCCCTTTGCAATAATAATGATGATTGGACCTTGTGAACACGGTAATGTGAGTAAATATGCACCAAGCTTAATGAAACTTTGTATGTGCATGTTCCTATTTCGTGAACAAAAGACATCAGTTAGCTAGTAAATTACATAACTAATTTGTATCAAATATCAGGTGACTGTTAAGGCCCATTGGCCTCTTGTTTGAAATAAAATTTGTTGAAATTGAGAAGAAAAAAACATGGTTCTTTCGACTGCAGTCAATATTGATGATGTCATCAACAATGCACACCATGATAACATCGCATGAAGTCATGATACCGCATAATTTTCAGGTTCAAAAGGCTAGTGTGCGCAATCTGTCATAGCCTAGGGGTTGACAAAGAAATCTCTCACGGCTAAAATTGTTGACAAATCATTGAATGTTTGGAGTATAAACTCGTTATTTTCTTTTATAAAAATCTGCTGGATTATCTTTACTTGTGAAGTTTTCTTATGATCATTATGGAACTGATTTATGCACATATGGTAAAATGAATAGTATATGTATAGCATTTCAATTAAAACCTATTATCATTGGTCAAGATTTTTTTTCGTAATTTTCTTTAGAATTTTTTGTTGATGAAATCTGGAGTTTCATTTTATTTGTCATTTAAAGTTTCTCATAGCACTGTACGAGAATTGTCTGTACCCATACTTCAACACCCTAATTTTGAGGTCAAGTAGACTTTTAGTAATCATCAGATGTGCTTGTTATATAATAAACATTGTAGAGAGCCTGCTTGTTGTTGCTTTGTAGATTTTTACTAATAGTTTTATTTTAGCAGACAAATTACTTTTACAGCATGACAGTCAATGTAGAAAGGACACTGTACATAATATTACACCTTGTACACCTTGTATGAAATGTAAACAGTACTATACACTCTGTAACTGTACATCAGAAGGCTATAGATAACATTATTAGGAATATAATATTTTTAAAACCGTGACCAATTAAAACAAGTATCTACTTTATTTATCTATTTGTTAAACTTTTTATTGTAATTGAAACTTATCCAAACATACAACAAACTTTTATGGCAAATGTTATTTTTTAGTCATATTTTATATTAAGCACAATGGATGAAGATGTTTAAGTTTGAAAGGAATATTTTAAGGGATAATTAACAATTAATATATATAGAAAAGAGGGGAGGAATTGGATTATAATATGTCTCAAATCCACCATCCATATACCTGTTATGTTTTCAGCAATATGTTCATGATACGTGTGAAGTCTGTACTTTGAATTGTCCCGTTACTGTATTTTGTTAATCTGTTGATAGGCCTTGTACTTTGAATTGTCCCGTTACTGTATTTTGTTAATCTGTTGATAGGCCTTGGCAGACCAACCTGTTTCTCCGATGATGATGATGGTGGATTCCGTTCTAACGCTGCCGAGGGTGGCAATGACTTGCTGACTTTGGAGGAGTTCCTAGGAGAGGCGAATCGTGACAATAAGGTAATAAAATAAAAGTAAGAATAGTAAGGTAATGGGCAGTGTAGTACTCATTCAAAATTACTTGGAAGAAGTTTGGTACATGAATTCTTTGAGTTTATTTTTATTTATGCACTTGATGTGTAATGATATTAACTAGCTTGCTTGTCATGTTTCAGAGGCAGTCAACTGACCTTGGTAAGATCAAGGATGATATGGAGTCAAAAAGTAGCGAGAATTCAGACAACAGTTTCCGACAGAAACGACAGGCACCACCTCCACCGATGACTAACAATCGACATATGCATTCCATTCCTGACGTGGCTGCCGTCTCACATCAAGACCTAGTGGAACTGGTAACAACATAACAATGTCAAGGTAACAATTGAGCAAATAAAAAGAAATTGTCAAAATTTAGTGAAGTATTTATATCATGGTTTAGTATAACATACCTAGAGTCAACATCACAAATCATCTGCTTCATTATATGCACCCTAAATCCTGTTTGATAAAGGAGCCAAATCCAGTGACAACCTCTTGGATTCTGTACATGGGGACAAGGGCTCCACCAGCTTTCCTAGTAGTACCACGTTGCCAGGTAACGGTCTGCTTGGGAATATCTAGTTCATGTGGTGGTGGGACTACAGCATGCCGTGTTGGGACCTTGCTTGTACATATAATACAGCATGCAGTGTTGGGGCCTAGCTTGTTTGCAAAACATGTAACCTAAACTGTGTGTGTGTAATGGTTCTTTTCTGATATGGAAATTTTGTAAACATTTGTGGTTTGCTATTTCTGTTCAAAATACTGTTACTAGGGTACATATTCAAATTGAAATGTATTTCAAATATTTGTCAGAATATAACTTGGTCATTTTATTGAAAATCTAATTTTTGATTGAAACAATAATAAAAATTTCTTTCTGTTGAATTACTTTTGCTCTTTCAGTATTCAGTCAAATTTCCTGCTCACTACCGATTAATTAGTTTTCAATCAATTGCATGTATTCAATATTTCAATTATGATTGTGATTTAGAAATGTACACAAAATTTGAATTCAGAATTGAAAATTCAGTTTCCACACAGAAAATTTCCATAGCAGCAGAACAGTGCCTATTTATGCTTAGCTGAACACACATATACTGCTTGCTTAGTTGCCATAACATCACTGAATTTTATGTGCTTTTGTAGCCTCCATAGAACCGTTTGCAACTTTCACAAAAATATGATACATAGCTGACTATTTACCACATGTAGCTTTAGTTGGTAAAATCTGAAATTTTGTGCCAGAAAATCAATAACTAAGTCAAATATGTTTCATTTTCCCTCCACATGATAATTAATCTTACAACATCTACCAATAAGTCTATCCTAGTTACATTTACCAATTTATGACTTTCTGGTGACAATATCAATTTTGCTTCTGAACATTTGTACCTGTGTCCTATAAGCATTTTGGAAAAAAAACATCATTGAGAAGAAAAGTAATTCACAGTATGACCAGAGTATGACTATTAGTTTCCCCTGACAGATTCGTTCCATTAATGGTTCATTATGGCTATACATAGTTACTTATAAAGACAGTGCTAATGTAAGCTTGGTATTAAATAACAGAATGTCACAATATACATGTATACCTGTATAAGTTAAATCAAACTTGGGCCCTCTGGATTACTAGTCTTGCACTCACCCAATCAAGCTAAAGAAAGGTTCCCTCTAGCTGAGAGATATTTTGTGACTAGTATTCACCAAACCAGGATTACATTATGATAAAAATTATCAAATATTGAAACTGTATATGTAGACTAACATTAGAAAGATCTCTGATGACTTTCAAAATTGACTTGATTCGACTGTAAATTACGGAGTTATTGCCCTTTGCAATTATAATTATTATTGAACCTTGTGAATGCGATAACTAGTAAATATGAACCGAGCTTATGGAACTTTTTGTGTAGACTAACATGAAACAATCTCGGACAAGTTAGAAAATCAGCATGATTCAATTGTAATTTATGAGTTATTGCCCTTTGCACTAATAATTATTATTGGACATTGTGAACACAATAACTTTAGTTAATATGAACTGAACTTAATGAAACTTTTTGTGTAGACTAACAATGGAAAGATCTTGGATGAGTTTCGACCTGATTTGATTGTAACTTACAGAGTTATTGCCCTTTGCAATAATATTTATTGAACCTTGTGAACGTGATAACTTGAGTAAATATAAACAGAGCTTAATGAAATTTTGTATGTAGACTAATATTAGAAATATCTCAGACGAGTTCAAAAATCAGCTTGATTGACGATAATTTACAGAGTTGTAATTATTATTGGACCTTGTTAATACAATAACTTGAATAAATATGCACTCAGCTTCATGAAACTTTGTATTTACCGGTAGACTAAAATTTGAAAGATATCCGACTAATTCAAAAGCCGCCATGTTTAGACTGTAACTTACGAAGTTATTGTCCTTTGCGATTATAATTATTGAATCTTGTGAACATGATAACTTGAGTAAATATGATCTGAGCTTAATGAAACATTGCATATAGACTAACATTGGAAATATCTCGAACAACTTTGGAAACCAGATTGTTTGACTCTAACTTATGAACAGAGTTATTGCCCTTTGCAATAATAATGATGATTGGACCTTGTGAACACGGTAATGTGAGTAAATATGCACCAAGCTTAATGAAACTTTGTATGTGCATGTTCCTATTTCGTGAACAAAAGACATCAGTTAGCTAGTAAATTACATAACTAATTTGTATCAAATATCAGGTGACTGTTAAGGCCCATTGGCCTCTTGTTTGAAATAAAATTTGTTGAAATTGAGAAGAAAAAAACATGGTTCTTTCGACTGCAGTCAATATTGATGATGTCATCAACAATGCACACCATGATAACATCGCATGAAGTCATGATACCGCATAATTTTCAGGTTCAAAAGGCTAGTGTGCGCAATCTGTCATAGCCTAGGGGTTGACAAAGAAATCTCTCACGGCTAAAATTGTTGACAAATCATTGAATGTTTGGAGTATAAACTCGTTATTTTCTTTTATAAAAATCTGCTGGATTATCTTTACTTGTGAAGTTTTCTTATGATCATTATGGAACTGATTTATGCACATATGGTAAAATGAATAGTATATGTATAGCATTTCAATTAAAACCTATTATCATTGGTCAAGATTTTTTTCGTAATTTTCTTTAGAATTTTTTGTTGATGAAATCTGGAGTTTCATTTTATTTGTCATTTAAAGTTTCTCATAGCACTGTACGAGAATTGTCTGTACCCATACTTCAACACCCTAATTTTGAGGTCAAGTAGACTTTTAGTAATCATCAGATGTGCTTGTTATATAATAAACACTGTAGAGAGCCTGCTTGTTGTTGCTTTGTAGATTTTTACTAATAGTTTTATTTTAGCAGACAAATTACTTTTACAGCATGACAGTCAATGTAGAAAGGACACTGTACATAATATTACACCTTGTACACCTTGTATGAAATGTAAACAGTACTATACACTCTGTAACTGTACATCAGAAGGCTATAGATAACATTATTAGGAATATAATATTTTTAAAACCGTGACCAATTAAAACAAGTATCTACTTTATTTATCTATTTGTTAAACTTTTTATTGTAATTGAAACTTATCCAAACATACAACAAACTTTTATGGCAAATGTTATTTTTTAGTCATATTTTATATTAAGCACAATGGATGAAGATGTTTAAGTTTGAAAGGAATATTTTAAGGGATAATTAACAATTAATATATATAGAAAAGAGGGGAGGAATTGGATTATAATATGTCTCAAATCCACCATCCATATACCTGTTATGTTTTCAGCAATATGTTCATGATACGTGTGAAGTCTGTACTTTGAATTGTCCCGTTACTGTATTTTGTTAATCTGTTGATAGGCCTTGTACTTTGAATTGTCCCGTTACTGTATTTTGTTAATCTGTTGATAGGCCTTGGCAGACCAACCTGTTTCTCCGATGATGATGATGGTGGATTCCGTTCTAACGCTGCCGAGGGTGGCAATGACTTGCTGACTTTGGAGGAGTTCCTAGGGGAGGCGAATCGTGACAATAAGGTAAGAATAGTAAGGTAATGGGCAGTGTAGTACTCATTCAAAATTACTTGGGAGAAGTTTGGTACATGAATTCTTTGAGTTTATTTTTATTTATGCACTTGATGTGTAATGATATTAACTAGCTTGCTTGTCATGTTTCAGAGGCAGTCAACTGACCTTGGTAAGATCAAGGATGATATGGAGTCAAAAAGTAGCGAGAATTCAGACAACAGTTTCCGACAGAAACGACAGGCACCACCCCCACCGATGACTAACAATCGACATATGCATTCCATTCCTGACGTGGCTGCCGTCTCACATCAAGACCTGAATTTATCTCGAATGTCTCGTATATCTACCGGCAGCAGTGGGAGTGGTCAAGAGAGTCGGCCTGAGAGTTATGGACAGGCCACACCTCCTCAAGGCAAACTCCCCGAGACCTCCACACCAGCACAACATAACAATGGAGGATATCACAGCAATTCTCTCGAGGAACTAGACAAATTTTCTCCATTCCCACGTCAACAACCCCCACATGATTTCAGGAGAAATACTCTTGGATCAACACCATCCACAACTACAAGAACTCTTCAGTACTCAATGTTATCATCTCCTGGCCAATCAGGAAGCTCACCAGCAAATCGCTCATCCAATCAGAACAGAGAGCTGCCCCCCACACCTTCAGAGACGGCTACAGACAGACTTGATAGACTCACCTCATTTAGTCAATCCTCATCCTCACATAACAACTCCATCATTTCCAACACATCAAACTTCAGTGACATTTCCAAAAACAATAGTGTATACTCTCCTAAGGACAGTTATAATTACCAGTCGCCTCATATGGCAAACAAACCACCCACCCCTAGGGGATACCAAAACCAGCCCCCAGGGCCAACTCGGGCCCCTCCCCACCCTAATCAGTCAGGAATGGTGAGGAGTCGACAAACCCCTACAGACAGTCAACCCAGTCCTCAGCAATATTCACATAACGGTCCAGTCAGACCTATACCCACAAGAGATGCTAGCCGACACGGTCCCATGTCTCGACCAAATAATTATATGGACCAAAATAACAGTGCAAATGTCTATTCTAGTGTGGGGGATAATCGGACACGCAATTCTATGGATTATTCTCCACAAAAATCTAGTGTTCAAAGTAATGGACCAACGGAAGGAAGTCAAGAGCATCATTACGCGCGTGTACAAAAAATAGAACGACCCAAGTCGGTTCCTCCAAACATTTTTCAACAATTGCAAATGCAGGCTCAGCAACAGCAGGGACAGAAACAGGACCAAGGACCAATATATTCACAACCTCAGAAAGGCCGTACACCCCCTGTGCCTCCCCCACGGAGGAATCGCGAAGTAATCGCTCGTGTAAGTCTGGTCCGAGAACCAGGACAGATGCCTACAGGGCGTATGTCTGCCCAACCGTACCAGACCTCGGGGGCCAACTCCTCTAACGGTCCCGTCAGTAAAACCCTGCCTGGTGGGGGCATGTCTCGTTCAGTTACTCCAGGGATAAAGTCACCGCCCTCATCCGCGCCACGACCAATGAAACCAGAGGAGAATACTGCAGAACCAAACGAAAATTCACGATGGTACGAGTATGGCTGTGTGTGACGTAACGCCACAGTCGTAAACATCTACCTCATAGTAGACGCTTTCTAATGTCTCTCCTCGCAATGGCATAGACATTTTGTCTGGTTAATCATAATATATTTCATTATTATTATTATTTTTTTTTTTTTAAGAATTTGTTTCCATTTATAAAACACTGTCTGTGGAATGCATATGAATTCAGCACATAATTTAACACACTAATGCTTAAAACCTTACAATAGCTTTCTATGATACACATGTATGGAATCTCATTTAATCTGACAATTTCACACAAGAAGATCTGCAATACTTTCATCTCAAAAACTGATAAAAGGTTTTAGATGGCATGGTTCAGTGAGATTCCATTTTCCCAGCATTTATGAAAGCATGAGATTTTTTTTCTCTCTTTCTGCTTCATTTTTTTCTGTAAAACATCAACTTTTTTATGCTAATTAAAACAGATATATTACAAAATTAACTTTTAACTTGTCTAAAAATGTTTATATTTTTATTTTTTGTCTTTTAAGAATCTCTACTCTGGCCAGTTTATGACTGGTCCGCCAACATCTTACTGATAACATTTTCTCTTTTAACAGGACTAGGGAAGCACGGTGATAGGTGGACAATTTAGCCCTATGCATGTGGAACGGTGTAGTTGTCTCCCCTTGCCAGAGACAGAACAGTCTATTTATAGTAACAAGTGTTCTTTTGTGTCGGGAGATTGTGAAGTCAACTGTTAGCAAGGAAGCGAATCCATGGGCATTATATGTGGAATGTTGAAGAAACTAACTTTGTCTTTAACTCCTTGACCTTGACCTTTGTTGCTGTCTGTCCTTGACCTTTGTATGATGTAAAAATGTTGCATCTCCCAGCACCTATCCACAAGCATGTTGTCTGTCACTCGGATTCAATAAACACATTTTCATTACAAATTCCAGAAATGAATTGGCAATATTGTCTTAGAAACATATTACAATTTTCCAACAGTTCTTTCAAATGTTAAATTTTGTAGCAATTTCATTTTGAGACCGAAAGATGAAAATGTGGCCTTGAATCTGATTGGCTATTGTCTAACCCTTCACTAAATGCTTACCTTCCTTGTATCGTTAACATGAAGGCGGCAGCACTATCCAGTCTCCACAGAATGATTTATCTCGCAGTTATATGGCAGCCATTTTGATTGATGACACTGCCATTCTAGCTCTGTCATCATCATCAAAAGCAATATTTTCCATGGGCACCATTTGTCTGTCCAGGCAGCCATTTATGTACATCTGTTTAACACAATATAGCCGTACTGCAGTTTGTATGTATGTATATACAATTGTATAAGTGATGGTGTTTTATCTAATAGTGACCTTGTCAATGACATTGAGGTATATTTACACCGTTAACAAGTGTAACAATATTGGAGTCACTTGAAGATATATTTGATAAAATTATCATTCACATATAATTTTATTAATCAACTCCACAGTGCTGTATGTTACATTACTTCTATACAATCTTTGAAATCCAAAATACTTGGTACATGTAATTTATATTTTTTTTTATCTTTGCAAGCTTTACAAACAATTGAGATTTTTCACTACATGCAATGAACTTGTCTGTTTTGAATAAGAATCCAAGACAAACCATTAATTTGCTTCAAAGTCTGTTGCAAGTAAGAATGTATCTAGAAGTATTGAAGTAAGTTACTGCAAGAAGTTTGTTTCTGTTTTGTTTTTTTAAGTGATATCACATTCTTAGTTTTGCATTTAGATTCATATTTTTCACTGAAATTCAAAGATAAATGTTTACAATAATTCAAAAGTAAAAAGATAAATTTACATGGATGCGGATGAATTAACATATAAACACCAATTGAAAATATTTATGTATATCCAACCCTTGATACATATTTGAACTCTTCTTGTCCTAGGATCGGATCAGTTCATTATGAATTTACAGGAATTAATTAGTTAAATTTATTACTATTGTTTTAAATACAATAGTATTTCATCAAGCTTTTAAATATGAAATCAATACCACTTTACATTTCTTAGAAGATTTAGCTAAAAATGTCCACTATTCTTTGAATGTTCATCAAACGAACAGCTTGCCAGTACACAATATGTGTTTGCTATGTTACCATGTCTATCAGGCTTGAATGGGATTGTTAAGTGTAACCATAGTTACACATGAAACAATGTATTTATTTATAGAACTATAATATCTATTTAAAATTATAGTTCAATTGGATTTTTTTAACTTTGAGCACTTTCCTTACAGCCAGCCATAATGTCCGTCCTACAATAAAAATATTTTTATAACTGTCTCGACCGCGACCCCCGAGACACTGGCTCTCGTGTGGGAGCACATCCACTATGGATATATGCGCATGTGATGAAATTGTGTTGTGATTAGCGTTTTGTACAAAGCTAGTTATATACATTTTTGTGTTGTGAAGTTTTACACTAAAAGTCATTCCATTATTGTATATCACCTTCTCAGCTTACTCTGTAAACCATGGGCTTCTTTATGGTTTCTAACCAGAAAACACCTTTCCTAAATCCCTAGGGACCATCCATGTATTATTGATGGAGTACCTGAAAGTAAATTCTAGTTATATAAAGTAAAATTATACAGATTTTCTATTGGTTTAGACAGACTTACAATAGGCTATTTTTACAGATTTAGATGAATGCTACAAAATTTAGTTAAGACAGTTTGTCTCACAATGTAATATTTATAAATCAGCTGATATCTACATGTGCCTTGAGATTATATACCTTTACTTTTGTAATTTGCTCACCTGTTCACTGTCCGCCTTACTGTAAAACATCAGTGTATGTGAATTTTACACCTAAATTCAAAGTCAGTTTATAGTGGATGCACAAATTTGTTGTAATTAAAGATTAAGAAAGAATGAATTGTTTTACAGATAGTTGTTTATGGAAAGATGTGAAACATCTCTTATTTTCTTTGTAGATTTGTGTCAATATTTTGTAAAAATCTCTTGGGTAAGCATTGTAAGCTTAAGGCTACTCATTATTTATTATCTATCATGCTCACTCTACTTGTCTTCACTTGTGACGAAAGTCGGGAACATTACTAGATTTAAGTGTCCACATGACGCTGATCTGTCAGAGTTACTTCCCTTTGTTTCACTACAAGTAAAATGAAGGGAGGTAACTGTGATACATCAAAAAGACATGCTACTGACGTCATTCCTTCATTAAACAGACACTCCATATGTATTTGTCAGATAATATGTCCTCACATCTATACGCAGATGAACTCTGATTGTCCGTCCTCCACTAACCTGTCTCAATTATCTCCCCTGCTAGACAAATTTTTCCATATTCAGTTTTAAAGCATGGAAAATGTTATTTTCAACTATTACAAAATAGTTGCCATGAAATTCCTTAACCTTGTTAGTGAAATTTTACTTACATTGGAGTGATAAGAAATAAATAACTTCACACTAACGTCACTATTCAACTCTCTTTGCAGTCATAAATTATCAACAAGAATATGTATAGATATTTAAACATGTTACACTGTTATATATATATATTTTTCAAATTTTACGTAAAGATCATTTTTACATCAATCCTGCCTTTTTCACATTAAGATTTTGCTTGTATATTTTTGTACCATTCTCATCAACTTACATTGTTTATAAGACAGCAGTATCGGACCAGTGTTAATATTATGTTGGTGATGCAGCGTTAAATCATTGTTAACAAAATGCTAACAATGATAAATCAGTGTTATGAAAAAGCTTGATTGGATATATATAATCATGTGGATTCCACTCTGCTAACAGTGGATACATATCCTAATAGATGGTCATTGTTTTTGCAATAATTTATTACATGGATCACCAGTTAATATGAATTAACTGAATAGAATTAAATGTCATAAAACTGAAATATATTGTTTGTTTTCATTTACCTAAGAATACCTATGTAAAGCCCAAGTTATCAAAGAGGTTGATTAATGTGTCTGACATTTTACCTCCGACCTTTAACCTCTGGGTTACAAGATCAAGGAAGACTTATAGGTCCTGCATCAGATGGTAGACTGAAAATTTTTTTTGAAAAATAAATAATTTTTTTTTTTTTTTTTTTTTTTTCAAAATTCATTTTCGGGACAGCTCCTTGCGTTTCTAAGGATGAGCAGTTGCCATTTTGATTTAACTCTGCTTGGATACAACATGCCTCCTGACCCCTATTTAAAGCATGTGTATCTACACCAAAAATTTCAACACAAGTGAATAGAAATCCAAATAATAATCCATCCACAAAGCTCAACGTATATCTTCATACTCGATGCACTCGACTGGCTATGTACATGCGACGTAGCTGTCCCAAACTAGCGATAACTACCAAGTACACGCACGTTTTGATGTATGTGTAAAAATTTCTGTATATTGAAGTGTTTTATTAGCTTGTATTGGACATATTTTGGGATCTAACTGACAACACATTCATGTATTACTTCATTAAAACCTTGTCAGGTTAGTGCACTGTTTATTTTCATTTTGACATCGTTATTTGCAATATCAGGGCATGTGTATCCGAGACCAGGTATGTTTAGAATGACGCACCGTCACATGTGTCAAGTCTGGGACTTGACACATGTGCGTCACTCTAAAGCATGGGACTGTCCCATGTTTTTTATAGGGAGTTGGCCAGTGGTTACTAAGCAGAGCCAAAGAAAAATGGCTGCCACTTCCTTGGATACGATGCTCATAACTGGGGAATATCTCAAAATCAATTTTCGAAAAAAAAATATTTCTTTATATATTTTTTTAAATTTCAAATGCATACTTTTTAACTTGCTTTGTCAGCTTTAATCTGATTTTGTAAATATTTTATCATGTGACTTGCAAAACTCAACAAAAAACATTAATACTTTATATTCATTGTACAAACACTGAACCATTCCTGGATATAAAAATCTTAAATTACCGGAATCTCAATAAAGTGCTTTTGGACAAGATGAATATCTTGTTGAGAATAATGAACTCAAAAATTATGTAGGATAACAAATTTATTAAAAGTCAAATTGAACAACACAATATTTATTCAAAAAACTGTCAAAAAATTCTGATAAGCATGATCACCTGAAGGACAATTCCTCCTGAAAATAATAACCCATGTAGACCATAAGTAAAACATGTACTGCATGTAAGACACTCTAACATATCAATTACATCTGTAATTATGATGGCTGATCGAGGACTATGTAAGGTTTGGGCCCTTTTTGGCCCCCAAATTGTAAAATTTTCAAAACTGTTATTCAGTATTTTAATTGTTGGAATTTACATATGTAGTATACCGCTAATTTAATTGTAATGATAGTTTTCTAATTTTGCAGCTTCTGTTGCCAGGTAATCACTTGAAATATGCATAAATTACGAAAATGTGGAAATTTTGACATATTTGGCAATTTTTAACAGGTTTTTGTTTTAGAAACCATAGAGTGCAACCTTGAACAAACTTGATATTTCTCCTAAAGATGTATTGGAAATGGAGACATATTTCGGTAAATATTAAGTTTGTTGAAGGACGTGCTCTTTAGTTTCATAGACAAAAATGAAGCAAAAAAAATGGCAAAAATTGTCAAAATTCCATATTTTCAAAATTTATGCATATTTTAGGTGGTTACCATGGCAACTACATCTGCAAAATTAGAAAACAGTCATCATAGTTGATACAAGTTTGATGAATTTGGGGCTAAAAAGGGCCCAAACCTTACATAGTCCTTTGTCAAGTATAATATAGTTACTAGCACCATTAACAAAAACCGGAAGACAATGATTGCTTGAGGCATTCAATGAAGGATCAAAATAACTAGGTCTGTATCATGACTATTGTTACTGCATCGATTTGTGAGTGTAATGTCATTATTCAGAGAAATAACAGTTTTCGTACATAAACTTCCTGATATAAAAATACCACAGTATACCCTCCAGAGAAATGGATTGTAGTGAAATTGATGACAAATACAGCATACAAAGTAACATCACTCGCAACATCTATCTCCACATCTATCTCGGCCCTCTTTTGTTAAATTCACTCTCTTTGTCATGATGATAGACATAAATCTAAATGAGTATTCATCTCCGTAGCCAGCACACTCTTAGTGCAGACTGGACATTCATGGAAAGTCGGAGAGGAAGGATCAAGGGAGACTACTCTGTCACCACTGTCTTTCGATGGTGATCTCATTTTACTGAACATATCACTGACTGTATTTTGATTACTGCCAATCACAGTTTTCTGGCTGCCTGAGTGAGATGTCTTTTTACCAGGATTGTTTTTACCAGAAATATTTGTCTTCTTACTGCCAAAAATAGAAATACTTTTACCATCCAAAGTAGCTGACTTAGTTTTGGACGTGATATCGTTTTGCGATCCAGATCGAAATTCTTTACTGTCGACAGAAAGAAAGTCTGAATTACCAGATGTGGTACCTAATATTCTATCTATACACTGTTCGCTGTCCTGCTCACTTTTGCACCGTTTGGTAACACTAGAGCCGTTAGTAGACTGGTACCCCTGTGTCCAATTTCTTAGGTCTACTGAGCGCAGGTAACCCTGTTGAACTAGAAGCTGAATCAAATTTATTTGCCCAAACTTCCCTGAGTTTTAATCTCACATCACCTTGACCACTGGTCAGTGCACTACTGTTGCTATCTATTGGGGTTTGATTTATTGTCACTGGCTTACAGATCTCTGACCAATCATCCTCATCAGAATCTAGCACCGTCACATGACTAGCATTACTCACTTGGTTGTCTTGGTGATGAGGTTGTGTGGATGACCTAGATCCTGAAGTTACACTATTTACAGATACTTTACTGGAAAGAACACCATTGACCAGAGTGTTTGATGTCGGTTCTTGTGTTACTGTAGAGGTTGGCTTATTTCCACTAGTTGCAACTTTCTTGCCAGTATTTCCATTGGCTGTGACCTTCTTACCAATGTTTCCACTGACTGACACTTTTTTTTCAAGAACACCACCTACTGAGACTTTCTTATCAGTATTTCCACCTATTCCTCCTATCCTCTTATTTCTGTTTTCATTTGTTGAATTTGTATCATTCACAGAACTACCTTTTCCCTTGTCTGAGGTCATAATATTTCCTTTACCTCCGAACAGCCTGATGTCCATGTTTTTGTTGGTTTCTGAAATGAAAACAAGTATAGATCTTCATTAGTAAAGTGGTCTATCTAAAGTGATGCCTTCATAGCAACAATAGCATTAAGCTTATAAAAGCTTTGATGTTAAAACAAAAGATTCACCATTCATTGTAAATGATGCAGTAACATGAATCCATCTGTAGCCCCTACAGTAAGCACTGAAGAATGGAAGCAACAGGTTACTGAAAGTTAACTGTGAGTGGATTTTTTCGACACCCATAAATCTTAAGATAAATTTTATGTCATATGTTGTTGAACAAAATGACCACCAGTAAAAAATCATCGGAAGTCATAGGTCCTGCATGATGTGGATAGATTGTGTTTCATATATTCTATCAGTACCTTTGGTCCTTTAAAAATTTGAGAAAAAACAAGAGGCCCATGGGCCTTAACGGTCACCTGAGTTCAGATACAGAATGAAAGAATGAAACACACACTATATGTAGATATTGACCCATTACACCTTGAAATAAATCAGTAATTTTATCAATTTTACCTTTTAATTTATGGCAAGTATTTGATTCAATCACATATGTTTAGAAAAAAGTTTTTGAAATTTTAGCCATTAATTTTGACCCCTTTTGGCTCCGCCCCTTTGGCTCCTGGGATCAGCCAGGACCAATTTAGATATGATATTAAAATGCTATCTCAGGATAATAATTCGAACCAAGTTTGACTATTATGAATCCAATGGAAACTGAACAAATAGGCCTAATGCTCATAAATATGTTTTCCTTACATAAATTATAGTATATTTGACCTCAGAGATCCCAGGGCCAAGAAATTCACAATTTTTGTATTCTCACTCTTACTCAATACTCTTCTATCAATGAAGAGTATTTGATTCTACCACATCTGTGCGTTGAGAAGATTTTTTGAAATTTTACTCAATTTTACCCCTTTTCGCCCCTCCCACAGCCCTCTGAGGGGGACCATATAATTCATAATTCTAGGCCTTATGCCTTGGAATGTTAGTGCCAGATTTCACTGAATTTGCTTCACTAGTTTTTGAGAAGAAGTCAAAAATGTAAATTGTTTACGACACACAGCAACACTCAAAAGGTAATTAGAATATATAGGTGACAGGTCACTTGAGACTTTTCTTATTTCCTTGACTTAATTCCTATGAAATTGTTCTAGCATATTGTTTATCGTTGCACGACAGATGGCGCACAATGACGGACCAAAGACAATTAGACTAGGTCACCATGAGACTTCGTCAGATGCTCCACCGCTGACAGAGCATAAATATTTATCATTTGAATAACACTTAATGTTTAGTCGTGCATATATATGTCTAATTATCACAAAAATATGTATGAAATAATTTGTTTTGCTTTCGTTGTCTGCGCAATCAGTACCTCAATCCATATAGGGCATAGTGTCATGGATTTTTTTTTGGTGTGCAATTTATTGTTTAAAATACTTTTATATTGGAAGTAAAATAAGAAGCTCCATGGTGGTAATGGTGTTAAAGTAAGTAATTTTGTTACTGGAGAAAAAATACTAATTCATTGGCTCCTGTTTTTAATAGACAAAAACTACCATTTGTCAGGAGTGTAGCATCTTTATGTATGTAAGACATCAATATCATCAGCTTCATATGATGAAATCTGAACAGGATGGATATACTACTTGACCCATCACATATGGGGTCATAATACTGTGAACTTTTGTATTTATAAATCAAAATACTAGTAAGAATCTACAATGTATGTTATGTTGGTTTGGAGTGCTGACGTTTAAAATTTGAAACTTTAGTCGTTAATCAATAGAGTACAAAATCAGAGCATGGCCTCTGATGGGATGTTGTCAGATTTAACTTCAACTAGCAAACATGGCCTCTGATGGGATGTTGTCAGATTTAACTTTAACTAGCAAACATGGCCTCTGATGGGATGTTGTCAGATTTAACTTTACTATCAGATTTAACTTTAACTAGCAAACATGGCCTCTGATGGGATGTTGTCAGATTTAACTTTAACTAGCAAACATGGCCTCTGATGGGATGTTGTCAGATTTAACTTTAACTAGCAAACATGGCCTCTGATGGGATGTTGTCAGATTTAACTTTAACTAGCAAACATGGCCTGTGATGGGATGTTGTCAGATTTAACTTCAACTAGCAAACATGGCCTGTGATGGGATGTTGTCAGATTTAACTTTAACTAGCAAACATGGCCTCTGATGGGATGTTGTCAGATTTAACTTTAACTAGCAAACATGGCCTCTGATGGGATGTTGTCAGATTTAACTTTAAATAGCAAACATGGACTCAATTTCATTTTACCACAGTGACTTTTTTCTTTTTTTGTTATTCAACATTTGTCAAAGGGAATATTATATATTACAACTAACTCTACAGTCACATACTAACCCTTGCCTTTTCCTTGCTTTTTGACATCAGAGCTCTCTGATTTCTCAGAAGCTTTCTTTTTCTTCCCGTATCCCTCGGGTTCCTTGACCTTCTCAAACACACCATTACAGCTGTTCTTATGGTCTCTCCACCAGGGATCTCTCTCAGACGGTGCACGGTTCATGGCTCGTTTAACAAAACCAAAGAAGGGTTTTCGTTGTCGACAGGGGCCGGTACATCGCCACCAATGTTGTCTGTAATTCTCAACCTCGTCATGGAAGGTGTGGTAAACCTAAAATTACAACAAACTTCACACTCATCTTGACTGTACAAAGCAGGTGTCAAAACCATGTACATTGTAGTCCAAAGGGTTTCAGACTATATGATCTGCTATATATTGAGTTGATGATATGATCAGTAGTCACTAACACTAAAATTACATCAGAACTTTTCAGACTTTATACCATATCACCATAAATTACACATTTCTCACCCTATACACAATTACACATCATTGTTTAGATCTGGGCCTTATATATGTTATACTTACGGAGATGTTGGCCCCGGTCTCCTTGTTAATACGGTACATGTGTTTGTGAAACTCTGGCCCATGTCCATCGTGGTCCTAAAGATTTGTGAAAATTAAAAAATAAATAATCTGGCCACTCCAATACTAATTTGATAATGTATCTAAAAGAATTGTGTTATAAATATGTATTTGTTAATAAAACAATTAAAATAACTTCTATAAGCTATATGTAAATAAAAGTAGATTACCAAATTGTTTATAATTTATATAATATCAATGCCACAATTTGAGGATTAATATCTTTCATCAGAAGATAACAATTAACATCAGATTTTAAAGAAACCATTCTCTTTCAGATCTATCAAAATATTGGGAAAGTAAAAATCTATATTTTTTACACTACTTCTTTTAACTATACTATTTACATTAACTATATTTTATAGAAAACTGAAAATTTTGTACACTACCTTGTTATTGTCTGTCACAAAAAGGTACGCATGGATCATTTCATGCTGTAAAACACAAAACATAACAACATGTTATTATGTCAATGCAACTACAAAACACCATGTATTATACAATCAGTGGAAAACACAAAACATAACACTATGTATTATACAATCAGTGGAAAACAAAAACATAACACCATGTAATTAAACCATCAGTGGAAAACACAAAAACATAACAACATGTAATTATACCATCAGTGGAAAACACAAAACATAACACCATGTAATTATACCATCAGTGGTAAACACAAAACATAACACCATGTAATTATACCATCAGTGGTAAACACAAAACATAACACCATGTAATTATACCATCAGTGGAAAACACAAAACATAACACCATGTAATTATACCATCAGTGGTAAACACAAAACATAACACCATGTAATTATACCATCAGTGGAAAACACAAAACATAACACCATGTAATTATACCATCAGTGGGAAACACAAAACATAACACCATGTAATTATACCATCAGTGGAAAACACAAAACATAACACCATGTAATTATACCATCAGTGGAAAACACAAAACATAACACCATGTAATTATACCATCAGTGGAAACAAACAAACACATGTAATTATACCATCAGTGGAAACACAAAACATAACACCATGTAATTATACCTCAGTGGTAAACACAAAACATAACACCATGTAATTATACCATCAGTGGAAAACACAAAACATAACACCATGTAATTATACCATCAGTGGAAAACACAAAACATAACACCATGTAATTATACCATCAGTGGAAACACAAAACATAACACCATGTAATTATACCATCAGTGGTAAACACAAAACATAACACCATGTAATTATACCATCAGTGGAAAACACAAAACATAACACCATGTAATTATACCATCAGTGGAAACACAAAACATAACACCATGTAATTATACAATCAGTGGGAAACACAAAACATAACACCATGTAATTATACCATCAGTGGAAACACAAAACATAACACCATGTAATTATACCATCAGTGGAAACACAAAACAACACCATGTAATTATACCATCAGTGAAACACAAAACATAACACCATGTAATATACCATCAGTGGAAAACACAAAACATAACACCATGTAATTATACCATCAGTGGAAAACACAAAACATAACACCATGTAATTATACCATCAGTGGAAACACAACAAAACATAACACCATGTAATTATACCATCAGTGGAAAACACAAAACATAACACCATGTAATTATACCATCAGTGGAAACACAAAACATAACACCATGTAATTATACCATCAGTGGAAAACACAAAACATAACACCATGTAATTATACCATCAGTGGAAACACAAAACATAACACCATGTAATTATACCATCAGTGGGAAAACACAAAACATAACACCATGTAATTATACCATCAGTGGAATACACACATCATGGAACACAAAACATAACACCATGTAATTATACCATCAGTGGAAAACACAAAACATAACACCATGTAATTATACCATCAGTGGAAAACACAAAACATAACACACCATGTAATTATACCATCAGTGGAAAACACAAAACATAACACCATGTAATTATACCATCAGTGGAAAACACAAAACATAACACCATGTAATTATACCATCAGTGGAAAACACAAAACATAACACCATGTAATTATACCATCAGTGGAAAACACAAAACATAACACCATGTAATTATACCATCAGTGGAAAACACAAAACATAACACCATGTAATTATACCATCAGTGGAAACACAAAACATAACACCATGTAATTATACCATCAGTGGAAACACAAAACATAACACCATGTAATTATACCATCAGTGGAAAACAAAAACATAACACCATGTAATTATACCATCAGTGGAAACACAAAACATAACACCATGTAATTATACCATCAGTGGAAAACACAAAACATAACACCATGTAATTATACCATCAGTGGAAACACAAAACATAACACCATGTAATTATACAATCAGTGGGAAACACAAAACATAACACCATGTAATTATACCATCAGTGGAAAACACAAAACATAACACCATGTAATTATACCATCAGTGGAAAACACAAAACATAACACCATGTAATTATACCATCAGTGGAAAACACAAAACATAACACCATGTAATTATACCATCAGTGGAAAACACAAAACATAACACCATGTAATTATACAATCAGTGGGAAACACAAAACATAACACCATGTAATTATACCATCAGTGGAAAACACAAAACATAACACCATGTAATTATACCATCAGTGGAAAACACAAAACATAACACCATGTAATTATACCATCAGTGGAAAACACAAAACATAACACCATGTAATTATACCATCAGTGGTTAACACAAAACATAACACCATGTAATTATACCATCAGTGGAAAACACAAAACATAACACCATGTAATTATACCATCAGTGGAAAACACAAAACATAACACCATGTAATTATACCATCAGTGGAAAACACAAAACATAACACCATGTAATTATACCATCAGTGGAAAACACAAAACATAACACCATGTAATTATACCATCAGTGGAAACACAAAACATAACACCATGTAATTATACAATCAGTGGAAAACACAAAACACATCATCACCATGTAATTATACCATCAGTGGAAAACACAAAACATAACACCATGTAATTATACCATCAGTGGAAAACACAAAACATAACACCATGTAATTATACCATCAGTGGAAAACACAAAACATAACACCATGTAATTATACCATCAGTGGAAAACACAAAACATAACACCATGTAATTATACCATCAGTGGAAACACAAAACATAACACCATGTAATTATACCATCAGTGGAAACACAAAACATAACACCATGTAATTATACCATCAGTGGAAAACACAAAACATAACACCATGTAATTATACCATCAGTGGAAAACACAAAACATAACACCATGTAATTATACCATCAGTGGAAAACACAAAACATAAAACCATGTAATTATACCATCAGTGGAAACACAAAACATAACACCATGTAATTATACCATCAGTGGAAAACACAAAACATAAAACCATGTAATTATACCATCAGTGGAAACACAAAACATAACACCATGTAATTATACAATCATGGGAAACACAAAACATAACACCATGTAATTATACCATCAGTGGAAACACAAAACATAACACCATGTAATTATACCATCAGTGGAAACACAAAACATAACACCATGTAATTATACCATCAGTGGAAACACAAAACATAACAACCATGTAATTATACCATCAGTGGAAAACACAAAACATAACACCATGTAATTATACCATCAGTGGAAACACAAAACATAACACCATGTAATTATACCATCAGTGGAAACACAAAACATAACACCATGTAATTATACCATCAGTGGAAACACAAAACATAACACCATGTAATTATACCATCAGTGGAAAACACAAAACATAACACCATGTAATTATACATTCATGGAAACACAAAACATAACACCATGTAATTATACCATCAGTGGAAAACACAAAACATAACACCATGTAATTATACCATCAGTGGAAACACAAAACATAACACCATGTAATTATACCACATCAGTGGAAACACAAAACATAACACCATGTAATTATACCATCAGTGGAAAACACAAAACATAACACCATGTAATTATACCATCAGTGGTAAACACAAAACATAACACCATGTAATTATACCATCAGTGGAAACACAAAACATAACACCATGTAATTATACCATCAGTGGAAACACAAAACATAACACCATGTAATTATACCATCAGTGGAAAACACAAAACATAACACCATGTAATTATACCATCAGTGGTAAACACAAAACATAACACCATGTAATTATACCATCAGTGGAAAACACAAAACATAACACCATGTAATTATACCATCAGTGGAAAACACAAAACATAAAACCATGTAATTATACCATCAGTGGAAGCACAAAACATAACACCATGTAATTATACAATCATGGGAAACACAAAACATAAAACCATGTAATTATACCATCAGTGGAAGCACAAAACATAACACCATGTAATTATACAATCATGGGAAACACAAAACATAAAACCATGTAATTATACCATCAGTGGAAGCACAAAACATAACACCATGTAATTATACAATCATGGGAAACACACAAAACAAACATCAATGAAACACAAAACATAATGTAATTATACCATCAGTGGAAACACAAAACATAACACCATGTAATTGGAAACACAAAATACCATGTAATTATACCATAAGTGGAAAACACAAAACATATCAATGTAATTATACCATCAGTGGAAACACAAAACATATATCAACCATGTAATGTAATTACCATCTGTACCATCAGTGGAAAACACACCAAAAAACATACACAGTGAAGCACACAAAACATAACACTCCATGTAAGTATATACCATCAGTGGAAGCCCAAAAATTTAAAAAATCCCACCATGGGAACGTCACTTGCATACATAAAAGTTTCAGAGAAAAGTCATCAGTGGAAATAGCAAAACACACACCTGTCAGGTAGATATAAAGCTACACATCATAACAGCACACACCAGCACACCTGTCAGGTAGATATAAAGGTACACATCATATCACAGCACACCCATGCACACCTGTCAGGTAGATATAAAGGTACACATACATCATAACAGCACACACACACACCAGCACACCATAGATATAAAGGTACACATCATAACAACAACACAGTCAGCACACAACCATGTAATATAAAAGGTACATCATAACACATAACAGCACACACCACACAAAACATAAACCATGTAATATAGATATAAAGGTACACATCATAACAGCACACACCAGCACACCACCATGTCAGGTAACATAGTATATAAAGGGTACACATCATAACAGCACACACACCAGCACACATTTCAGGTAGATATAAAAGGTACACATCATAACAGCACACACCAGCACCTGTCAGGTAGATATAAAGGTAATATTATAATGATACACATACACACCACACCAGCACACCTGTTTAGGTAGATATAAAAACACACAATAACATACACAGCACACACCAGCACACACAGCACACATAACACCATGGATAGATATAAATAAAAAATGTAATTATACACATCAAACAGCACACCAGCACACCTGTCAGGTAGATATAAAGGTACACATCATACCACACATCCATATCAGCCATGTAATTTATACACACACAAAACATACACCATGTCAGGTAGATATCAAGGAAACACATCAAAACATGTAACATTAACATATATAAAGGTACACATCATAAAACACACAAACATAAACACACATCATGGAACAGCTGCACAAAACATTGCACATGTGGAAACAGCATTAGATATAAAACCATGTACACCATCAAACAGCAGCATGTCAGGTAGATATAAAGGTACACATATAACACACACCAGCACACCTGTCAGGTAGATATAAAGGTATACATCATAACAGCACACAGCACACAGTCAGGTAGATATAAAGGTACACATAAACACACACCAGCACACTGTCAGTACACATCATACACACACACCAGCACCAGCACCATGTCAGGTAGATATAAAGTAAAACATATATAAGCACACAAACAGCACACCTGTCAGGATATACAGGTAACAAAATAACACATCATGCACACACCACACACCAGCACCTGTCAGGTAGATATAAAGGTACAATCATAACAGCACACACACAAAACAGCACACCTGTCAGGTAGATATAAATCATGGTATAACACATCATAACAGCACACACAGCACACCTGTCAGGTAGATATAAAGGTACACATCATAACAACACACACCAGCACACCTGTCAGGTAGATATAAAGGTACACATCATAACAGCACACACACAACACCAGCACACCTGTCAGGTAGATATAAAGGTACACATCATAACAGCACACACCAGCACCAGGCACACACTGTAACAGCACACACCAGCACACCTGTCAGGTAGATATAAAGGTACACATCATAACAGCACACACCAGCACACCTGTCAGGTAGATATAAAGGTACACATCATAACACACACACCAGCACACCAGTCAGGTAGATATAAAGGTACACATCATAACAGCACACACCAGCACACCTGTCAGGTAGATATAAAGGTACACATCATAACAGCACACACCAGCACACCTGTCAGGTAGATATAAAGGTACACATCATAACAGCACACACCAGCACACACCTGTCAGGTAGATATAAAGGTACACATCATAACAGCACACACCAGCACACCTGTCAGGTAGATATAAAGGTACACATCATAACAGCACACACCAGCACACTGTCAGGTAGATATAAAGGTACACATCATAACAGCACACACCAGCACACCTGTCAGGTAGATATAAAGGTACACATCATAACAGCACACACCAGCACACCTGTCAGGTAGATATAAAGGTACACATCATAACAGCACACACCAGCACACCTGTCAGGTAGATATAAAGGTACACATCATAACAGCACACACCAGCACACCTGTCAGGTAGATATAAAGGTACACATCATAACAGCACACACCAGCACACCTGTCAGGTAGATATAAAGGTACACATCATAACAGCACACACACCAGCACACCTGTCAGGTAGATATAAAGGTACACATCATAACAGCACACACCAGCACACCTGTCAGGTAGATATAAAGGTACACATCATAACAGCACACACCAGCACACCTGTCAGGTAGATATAAAGGTACACATCATAACAGCACACACCAGCACACCTGTCAGGTAGATATAAAGGTACACATCATAACAGCACACACCAGCACACCTGTCAGGTAGATATAAAGGTACACATCATAACAGCACACACCAGCACACCTGTCAGGTAGATATAAAGGTACACATCATAACAGCACACACCAGCACACACCTGTCAGGTAGATATAAAGGTACACATCATAACAGCACACACCAGCACACCTGTCAGGTAGATATAAAGGTACACATCATAACAGCACACACCAGCACACCTGTCAGGTAGATATAAAGGTACACATCATAACAGCACACACACCAGCACACCTGTCAGGTAGATATAAAGGTACACATCATACACACACACACCAGCACACCTGTCAGGTAGATATAAAGGTACACATCATAACAGCACACACCAGCACACCTGTCAGGTAGATATAAAGGTACACATCATAACAGCACACACCAGCACACCTGTCAGGTAGATATAAAGGTACACATCATAACAGCACACACCAGCACACCTGTCAGGTAGATATAAAGGTACACATCATAACAGCACACACCAGCACACCTGTCAGGTAGATATAAAGTTACACATCATAACAGCACACACCAGCACACCTGTCAGGTAGATATAAAGGTACACATCATAACAGCACACACCAGCACACCTGTCAGGTAGATATAAAGGTACACATCATAACAGCACACACCAGCACACCTGTCAGGTAGATATAAAGGTACACATCATAACAGCACACACCAGCACACCTGTCAGGTAGATATAAAGGTACACAGCATAACAGCACAGACCAGCACACCTGTCAGGTAGATATAAAGGTACACATCATAACAGCACACACCAGCACACCTGTCAGGTAGATATAAAGGTACACATCATAACAGCACACACCAGCACACCTGTCAGGTAGATATAAAGGTACACATCATAACAGCACACACCAGCACACCTGTCAGGTAGATATAAAGGTACACATCATAACACACCTGTCAGGTAGATATAAAGGTACACATCATAACAGCATACACCAGCACTACTGTCAGGTAGATATAAAGGTACACATCATAACAGCACACACCAGCACACCTGTCAGGTAGATATAAAGGTACACATCATAACAGCACACACCAGCACACCTGTCAGGTAGATATAAAGGTACACATCATAACAGCACACACCAGCACACCTGTCAGGTAGATATAAAGGTACACATCATAACAGCACACACCAGCACTACTGTCAGGTAGATATAAAGGTACACATCATAACAGCACACACCAGCACACCTGTCAGGTAGATATAAAGGTACACATCATAACAGCACACACCAGCACACCTGTCAGGTAGATATAAAGGTACACATCATAACAGCACACACCAGCACACCTGTCAGGTAGATATAAAGGTACACATCATAACAGCACACACCAGCACACCTGTCAGGTAGATATAAAGGTACACATCATAACAGCACACACCAGCACACCTGTCAGGTAGATATAAAGGTACACATCATACAACACACACAGAGCACACTGTCAAAAAGGTACACATCATAACAGCACACACAGCACACCTGTCAGGTAGATATAAAGGTACACATCATAACAGCACACACGAGCACACCTGTCAGGTAGATATAAAGGTACACATCATAACAGCACACACGAGCACACCTGTCAGGTAGATATAAAGGTAACACATCATAACAGGATACACCAGCACACCTGTCAGATAGATATAAAGCTTAAGGTACACATCATAACAGCACACACGAGCACACCTGTCAGGTAGATATAAAGGTACACATCATAACAGCACACACGAGCACACCTGTCAGGTAGATATAAAGGTACACACATCATAACAGCACACACGAGCACACCTGTCAGGTAGATATAAAGGTACACATCATAACAGCACACACGAGCACACCTGTCAGGTAGATATAAAGGTACACATCATCAAACAGGCACACCTGTAGAGAATAAAGGTACACATCAGCACAGCACACCTGTCAGATAGATATAGCTTAAGGTACACATCATAACAGCACACACGAGCACACCTGTCAGGTAGATATAAAGGTACACATCATAACAGCACACACGAGCACACCTGTCAGGTAGATATAAAGGTACACATCATAACAGCACACACCAGCACACCTGTCAGGTAGATATAAAGGTACACATCATAACAGCACACACCAGCACACCTGTCAGATAGATATAAAGCTTAAGGTACACATCATAACAGCACACACCAGCACTACTGTCAGGTAGATATAAAGGTACACATCATAACAGCACACACCAGCACTTCTGTCAGGTAGATATAAAGGTACACATCATAACAGCACACACCAGCACATCTGTCAGGTAGATATAAAGGTACACATCATAACAGCACACACCAGCACACCTGTCAGGTAGATATAAAGGTACACATCATAACAGCACACACCAGCACATCTGTCAGGTAGATATAAAGGTACACATCATAACAGCATACACCAGCACACCTGTCAGGTAGATATAAAGGTACACATCATAACAGCACACACCAGCACACCTGTCAGGTAGATATAAAGGTAAAAGTTACACATCATAACTGCACACACCAGCACTACTGTCAGGTAGATATAAAGGTACACATCATAACAGCACACACCAGCACACCTGTCAGGTAGATATAAAGGTACACATCATAACAGCACACACCAGCACACCTGTCAGGTAGATATAAAGGTACACATCATAACAGCACACACCAGCACACCTGTCAGGTAGATATAAAGGTACACATCATAACAGCACACACCAGCACACCTGTCAGGTAGATATAAAGTTACACATCATAACAGCACACACACCAGCACACCTGTCAGGTAGATATAAATGTACACATCATAACAGCACACACCAGCACTACTGTCAGGTAGACATAAAGGTACACATCATAACAGCACACACCAGCACACCTGTCAGGTAGATATAAAGTTACACATCATAACAGCACACACCAGCACACCTGTCAGGTAGATATAAAGGTACACATCATAACAGCACACACCAGCACACCTGTCAGGTAGATATAAAGGTACACATCATAACAGTACACACCAGCACACCTGTCAGGTAGATATAAAGGTACACATCATAACAGTACACACCAGCACACCTGTCAGGTAGACATAAAGGTACACATCATAACAGCACACACCAACACACCTCTTAACTCACCGGAACCTGAAACAATAACTGTGATGGGTCGTGAGAGCGGTGAAAGCCGATAATATTTGACCTCGACAACAGGCAACAAGTAAAGTGGATATAAAGGTACATCAAGTTGTACCGAATAAACTATTTCAACAGAACACCATGTCTTGGTTATGTAGCTCACTAAAAAGTATTCTAGCTGGATAGTAGCTGCAATTTTGTAGCTCAAAAGACTTTAAGACAGAAAATGGTGTTGTCTTTAGAGCTACAATTGGTGCCTATTACTGCTAATGGAGCAAAGTAATGATCACGCAAAACATTATTTAAACGTTTGCATGCATTTTACCGTACTTGTTCGATATCGCTAACCTACTAGGTATTAAAACTGAACGACATTAATTATCAAATTCTCATCGAGGTATTATTTTTTTTACATAATACATATGAAGGTCTTTCTGAAGGGCAAGTCCAGAAATTATGAATTTGACGTCGTGTGAGTGGTACGTTATATATTAAGAATGTTAGTTATGTCTGTTTTGGACAAAATAATATGTAAAATCATGTATACGCATACAATAATTGGAAACCTACAAAAAAGTATAGAAAACTGTGCCCGAGTGATTTTCGGAGACAGTGCTCCACTACGACACATAGGGACCAATTCGTACCCGGCCGAAAGGTATAGTAGGCCGGGTAGGTATATTTGTTCTAGTTGGATAGCAGAGGTATATGTGAACTGGAATCAATTATAATCAATGATAATCAACTTCATGGACTATCATTGAAATTGATTGTTCATGGTTCTTATGCAAAATATAATAAATTCTCTTGATAATTCCTATGCTATAATTATAAATCTTTACTAAATTGCATAAGAAGCCAACAGATACATGCATATAAATAAAAGTGTTGTCATACAATGTCATCCTTGGGCTCCAACGAACTTCAATTCCGGCCAGCCTCCCCCAAAAGAACTGATCATTAAACTGAAGAAACAGTGCTCTGATGTCAGGTATTGGGTCCAGGTACTCCCAACTGGGATCAACCGGAGAAAGTTTGGAGTGGTCATCTGGAGTTGTTTTTATGACAACTGCTGGAGATTCCTCATTGAATTCACTTTGAAGTTGGATTGCTAAGGCTAGATCTTCATCAGTGTTCATGCTAAAAAAGAGTTTACAGATGCTTTATAGACTGAACAAAGAATATCAGTGACAATCAGAAAAAAAATGGGAAAACACATTCCTGCAGTTCTCTGCACATAAAATGCCAATCATAAGAAGTACTCTTACTTTACAATAATGCATTTGAATTGCCATTTGAACGAAAATTATAAAACCCTGCTAGCTTTTTAGCTGATATTTATATAGGATCTTACATGAGATTGAATGAAACTAGTCTATGAAGTTTTTATTTTTGCAAGCCTTGGCGAGCAAAAATTAAAATTTCGAGATAGGTTTCATTAAATCTCATATGAAATGAACACAAATTTCCGAAAATCCAGCATAGACTGCCATTTTGTCCTGTCGTCCTTGTAATCCTGACGTCATGTCATTATTCCTGACGTCACTTTATTATTTCTGATGCTGATGTCACTATGAATTTCCAGCAAAATCACTGGATATCAGTCGGATTATGTGATAAATTATATTATGCCTACTACAGGCATACACGTGGCTGGAAATTTGTTTACCTCTAAACTACACATGGTTTTTTAATAATAAAACCAGAAGCAATTGTGATTGGCTGTTGGTTTATTCAACCAAATGTGTAATCGGCAGCCATTATAAATGTGTGAAATAGAAGGGATTCGGATGTATTTCATTGTGCAGAGTTGTTCAAATGGGATGTAACATGGGGGCATTGGAGTACATATAAGATCCCAATAATTAGGTATGTGTACGTTTTCCCGGCATAGCATGCACAATGTATTAGAGATGCTAATCTGTCCAACAATTTCACGTTTGTTAGAGGTTTCAAGGGCTGACTATATATTAGGTAACAATTTTTTTTTTTTAAAAGCCTAATAATATAGGCAGGTTTAGCAGACTAGGACCATACATTGTACATGTAGGTTCAACTTCAACTTGCAAGCTATGTTGGAAACTTTTACCTACATTCTTACACTGGACTATCTTTCTTAGAAAAAGCTTGTCAAAGCTCGGCCATCTCCCACGGTATTAATTTGTAACTGGAACTACATGTATGGGAGTGATGATATATTGTATCAGAAGTGGGTCACAGTGACCTATTATTCTATTATGGCCCTTTCCAGAGGGAACTGTTCTCCTATAGTGTTGTCTGGCGAGGTATAGTCCCCAAGTCGAAGACGAGGGGACTATACCTCGCCTGAGACAACACTATAGGAGAACTGTTCCCGAGGGAAAGGACCATAATAGATTTAGTACGTCACATGACATTCATTATGACGTCATATATTTGGCCGTGTGCTCATTCCCGGGGGACTATACTTTAGTAAAGTTCCCGTAGTCAGGTATAGTCTCCCGTAGTGCAAAATAGACCATGGCTGTTATCCAATCGCATTCATAGTAATTATCATGTGATGTATTAAATGTTATTATCCTATTTGACCTACTTTCACATTCGACGACAATCAGCCATAAAGCAAATTTCAAAACACTCTTATGGCAATTGGATAATTAACAGTCGTCACTTGGCCTAACACCTGCAAATAATATAGCAATGTTTTTTAAACGAGTGGTTAAGTAGCAGTCAACTTGTGTGCATGTGTTATGAAACAGTCCATATGCTCGCAATCGATTGGATACAAAGACTTTCAGAACACTTTAACGCATTATCTATTAATTACCGATTCAGGTAAAATCTGTTTATAGCCGCATACTCTGACTACAAACTGACAGGTAAATATATTGGTAGAACCTACTTATCTTACCTTCAAAATCAACAAGATTGGAATATTGTATAACACAGAGGAATTCCAAAGGGCAATATTATGGTTTCATATATTCTTAGCTACATAGCTGTATGTTCCGAATGAGCAAAAACTCGTCATAGCCGCGTTCTGGTAACCGGAAGCTCATGAATATAAGGAATGTCAATGCAGTCGACAGGGATGTGATTACCGACAGCGAGCTTATAACGTGTTCACGGACAGTATTTATACCAAAGAGAGCCAATAAGTAAGTGAGACAACCAGTAAGAATTATAGAATTAATCCCCTTACCACAAACTATTCTGAATACCCGTGATTTTTCTCGTTTTGTAAAACGATGGTGGTTACCATGGCATGCTAACGATAACTAGCACTGCTGGAATCGACATGTCATACAGCCAAGTCTATCGATGCAGTTCGCTTGATGTTGAAGATAATTAAGTTGTGTTACAGTCTGATAGGTATTTTGATATCTCATCAGTCACTGTTGAAAAATGATTTTTTTTATTTGTAAGTGCATATCATTTTTCAAAACACTTTGCTTGTAGACATTTTTAATTAGATATCAACCAGTACTATCCATTGTACATAGTAATGTAGTTAAAAGAGATTGCATATATACAGGTGTTTTGGCAAAGAGAAGTTACCTGTCCTGCAGGTCTTCATATTATAGGCTGGGGGCCTCTCTGACCCATCACATTTAAATCTTCAGGTTCCGGAAGGTTTTAAAAAGAGCTTGGGTTGAATTTTAGTTCATGGTATTTCCAGAAGTTGGTTAGTCTACTCTTAAAGTGTTGATGTTTGCAACATCGACTGTATTGTCTGGTAATGGGTTCCATGTGTTGATGACGCGATGGGAAAAGTTGTATTTTCTAGTATCCAGTCTACAATTACTCTTTGGTAACTTATATTTGTTTCCTCAAGTCACAGTTCTTTAGTTGAAGCTAAACAGGTTGTTGCGGTCACAATGATCTATTTCATGGACTTTAATATTCTAAACACTTCAACCATGTCACCACGGAGTCGCCTGTATTTTTATTTACACAACACCAGGAATTATAGACAGATTATAATGCATCAGTTACATACATGATACAGAAAAGTGTTATTATAATTTATTTATAAAAAAAATGTATCTTTAAGTAACATACATGTATCACAAGATTTGTATGTCAACAATGAGATAAAGCCAAGCAATGAAGGACTTTTGTAATCTATGAAGAATGAAATGTTTGAAAATAGAAGTTTTTT
The DNA here is from genome assembly GCF_041381155.1 of Argopecten irradians. Taxonomy (NCBI): domain Eukaryota; kingdom Metazoa; phylum Mollusca; class Bivalvia; order Pectinida; family Pectinidae; genus Argopecten; species Argopecten irradians. The sequence goes on from NC_091136.1 coordinate 41,900,108, forward strand.
ACATTAGGATTTAGCAAAAACAGAAACTTGTTCTTTTGTTTATATATATAATTATTGTGGCATCACTGACAACATGACAGCATAAAACGTAGCCTTGATCTAAAACAAAAACAAAAAATGCAATGAACAATAACATGGTACAGGTGTAATATGTCTAATCACCAGGATTGATGGATCCCAGCAAAGAAGAGGGAGGCCTGTATTGCAATAGGTCCACACAATAAATTGACTCAGCAGATCCCTGCAACAATAATGATGAGTGGATAGATCATGTCTCAACATTTATATAGATTGGCTCCAAATATCCTAACAATAGCATTGGATATCTCCAACAGGTCCCAACAGCAGCAATAACTAGTGAGGTAGGTCCCAACGGTATCAATAACTGGTGGGATAGGTCCCAACTGTAGCAACGACATGGTGAGATAGGTCGCAACAGTTGCAATGACATGGTAAGGTAGGTTCTAACAGTAGCAATGACTGGTGAGGTAGGTCCTAATAGTAGCAATGACTAGAAGAGGTAGGTCCCAACAATAGCAATGACTGGGTGTGGTAGGTCCCAACAATAGCAATGACTGGTGAGGTAGGTCCCAACAGTAGCAATGACTAGGTGTGGTACGTCCCAACAGTAGCAATGACTAGGTGTTGTACGTACCAACAGTAGCAATGACTGGTGAGGTAGGTCCTAACAGTAGCAATGACTAGATGAGGTATGTCCCAACAGCAGCGATGACTGGTAAGGTAGGTCCCAACAGTAACAATGACTGGTGAGGTAGGTCCCAACAGTAACAATGACTAGGTGAGGTAGGTCCCAACAGTAACAATGACTAGGTGAGGTAGGTCCCAACAGTAGCAATGACTAGGTGTGGTACGTCCCAACAGTAGCAATGACTAGGTGTTGTACGTCCCAACAGTAGCAATGACTGGTGAGGTAGGTCCTAACAGTAGCAATGACTAGATGAGGTATGTCCCAACAATAGCAATGACTAGGTGAGGTAGGTCCCAACAGTAACAATGACTAGATGAGGTATGTCCCAACAGTAACAATGACTGGTGAGGAAGGTCCCAACAGTAACAATGACTAGGTGAGGTAGGTCCCAACAGTAACAATGACTAGGTGAGGTAGGTCCCAACAGTAACAATGACTGGTGAGGAAGGTCCCAACAGTAACAATGACTAGGTGAGGTAGGTCCCAACAGTAACAATGACTAGGTGAGGAAGGTCCCAACAGTAACAATGACTAGATGAGGTATGTCCCAACAGTAACAATGACTGGTGAGGAAGGTCCCAACAGTAACAATGACTAGATGAGGTATGTCCCAACAGTAACAATGACTGGTAAGGTAGGTCCCAACAGTAACAATGACTGGTGAGGTAGGTCCCAACAGTTGCAATGACTAGGTGTGGATAGGTCCCAACATACAATGACCCATGACAGGATGTAACACAACTGGTAGGAAGGACAGGAACAATGACTGGTAGGTAGTCCCAACAGTAACAATGACGGTGAGGTAGGTCCCAACAGTTGCAATGACTGGTAAGATAGGTCCCAACAGGAACAATGACTAGATGAGGTAGGTCCCAACATAGCAATGACTGGGTGTGGTAGGTCCCAACAATAGCAATGACTAGGTGTGGTAGGTCCCAACAATAGCAATGACTAGGTGTGGTAGGTCCCAACATTAGCAATGACTGGTGAGGAAGGTCCCAACAGTAACAATGACTAGGTGAGGTAGGTCCCAACAGTAACAATGACTGGTGAGGTAGGTCCCAACAGTAACAATGACTGGTGAGGAAGGTCCCAACAGTAACAATGACTAGGCAAGGTAGGTCCCAACAGTAACAATGACTGGTGAGGTAGGTCCCAACAGTTGCAATGACATGGTAAGATAGGTCCCAACAGGAACAATGACTAGGTGAGGTAGGTCCCAACAGTAGCAATGACTGGGTGTGGTAGGTCCCAACAATAGCAATGACTAGGTGTGGTAGGTCCCAACAATAGCAATGACTAGGTGTGGTAGGTCCCAACATTAGCAATGACTGGTGAGGAAGGTCCCAACAGTAACAATGACTAGGTGTGGTAGGTCCCAACATTAGCAATGACTGGGTGTGGTAGGCCCTAACTAGGAGTGTAAAAATACATCAAACTATCGTTCTATAGCAATCGTATGCCTCTTAATACAACTAATTGGTGGCCAATGCAAAAAGTTGATAACAATTGATAACAGTCGATAGTACCCCAATCTATCCATAGTTTCAATAGTCAGATATTGTATGATACAACAACAGACTAGCAGTCATGCTTTAATGTCACTTTTTCCATCCTATTCAATCAAAAACATTGTTCTATATCATGATTGACGGTATGTTGGAGCTCGAGTTGCTATTGATGCTAGCAAGTTGCGGGAAGTTACTCTAAACCAACACTGCACTTATAGGACATGACGACCAATTTAACGACTGGCATTTAATAGAATTCAGAATTTCCCAACAGTACCAATGACGTGGTAAGGTATTTCCCAACAGTACCAATGACTTGGTAAGGTATTTCCCAACAGTAAAAAATGACTTGGTGAGGTATTTCCCAACAGTACCAATGACTTAGTAAGGTATTTCCCAACAGTACCAATGACTTGGTAAGGTATTTCCCAACAGTAAAAAATGACTTGGTAAGGTATTTCCCAACAGTAAAAAATGACTTGGTGAGGTATTTCCCAACAGTACCAATGACTTGGTAAGGTATTTCCCAACAGTACCAATGACTTGGTAAGGTATTTCCCAACAGTAAAAAATGACTTGGTGAGGTATTTCCCAACAGTACCAATGACTTCGTAAGGTATTTCCCAACAGTACCAATGACTTGGTAAGGTATTTCCCAACAGTACCAATGACTTGGTAAGGTATTTCCCAACAGTACCAATGACTTGGTAAGGTATTTCCCAACAGTACCAATGACTTGGTAAGGTATTTCCCAACAGTACCAATGACTTGGTAAGGTATTTCCCAACAGTACCAATGACTTGGTAAGGTATTTCCCAACAGTACCAATGACTTGGTAAGGTATTTCCCAACAGTAAAAAATGACTTGGTGAGGTATTTCCCAACAGTACCAATGACTTGCTGAGGTATTTCCCAACAGTACCAATGACTTGGTAAGGTATTTCCCAACAGTACCAATGACTTGGTAAGGTATTTCCAACAGTACCAATGACTTGGTAAGTATTTCCCAAAGTACCAATGACTTGGTAAGGTATTTCCCAACCCAATCACTTGGTAAGGTATTTCCCAACATGACTTGGTAAGGTATTTCCCAACTAGTACCAATGACTTGTAAGGTATTTCCCAACAGTACCAATGACTTGGTAAGGTATTTCCCAACAGTACCAATAATCACTTGGTAAGGTATTTCCCAACAGTACCAATGACTTGGTAAGGTATTTCCCAACAGTACCAATGACTTGGTAAGGTATTTCCCAACAGTACCAATGACTTGGTAAGGTATTTCCACAGTACAATACTTGGTAAGGTATTTCCCAACAGTACCAATGACTTGGTAAGGTTTCCCATACCAATGACTTGGTAAGGTATTCCAACAGTACCAATGACTTGGTAAGGTATTTCCCAAACAGTACCAATGACTTGGTGGGTAAGGTATTTCCCAACAGTACCAATGACTTGGTAAGGTATTTCCCAACAGTACCAATGACTTGGTAAGGTATTTCCCAACAGTAAAAATGACTTGGTAAGGTATTTCCCAACAGTACCAATGACTTGGTAAGGTATTTCCCAACAGTACCAATGACTTGGTAAGGTATTTCCCAACAGTACCAATGACTTGGTAAGGTATTTCCCAACAGTACCAATGACTTGGTAAGGTATTTCCCAACAGTACCAATGACTTGGTAAGGTATTTCCCAACAGTACCAATGACTTGGTAAGGTATTTCCCAACAGTAAAAAATGACTTGGTGAGGTATTTCCCAACAGTACCAATGACTTGGTAAGGTATTTCCCAACAGTACCAATGACTTGGTGAGGTATTTCCCAACAGTACCAATGACTTGGTGAGGTATTTCCCAACAGTACCAATGACTTGGTGAGGTATTTCCCAACAGTACCAATGACTTGGTGAGGTATTTCCCAACAGTACCAATGACTTGGTAAGGTATTTCCCAACAGTACCAATGACGTGGTAAGGTATTTCCCAACAGTAAAAAATGACTTGGTGAGGTGGTGTTTAACAATAAATCATGCATTGGATCACAATAACAGTACCAATCAATTAGGTAGTATGTGCCAACAATAGAAAGTTCTATAGATTGTTGAACTTAGTTACAAATTAATGGGATCTGAAACTTGTATTGCCTGATGAAACTTGCTAGACACTGCATCCAGCTGCCATAAAGTACAAGCTTATGAAGGAAGAAGTTTTTGATAATTCAGATCTAGGCTAGTGTGAAAAAGTTGAATATTTACAACTTTACTGAACTTAAAAATAAATAAATTGTAATTACTGAATCTTTCCTGAATAGCTTGTGCAAATATTACATGTTTTAAATGAAATAAAGCCATTTTTAATTTATTTTTATTATTTTTACATGAGTATTTTTAGGTAATCTGTAGTTTTATTGTTAAAGTATTTTACAAACATACAACTTATGTTAAACACGTGAGAAATGTTGTGAAATATTCATTAACAGTGTACAGCATCACATACTAGATATGAATGCCTATTGAATATTCATGAACTACACTGAACAACATTTCCACATGAAAAGTGGAAAAAAAACGATAAAAATTAATAATTGATTTGTGCAAAAGATTGTACTGAAGAGAATACATTCAATATAGTAAAAGGTAATTATTGGGGCCTGTGGTGGGTTGTCTGAAAATTGATTGTTGTTTATTGTTTGTTTATGTTTCACATCCCTGTAATAAATACCTTATCTTCAGAGCCAGTTCCTTCTGGTAACTATCCCACTTGGGCCTCAAATATGGGATCTAAAATTGAAGTGCTCATGGTATAGTGTTAGACACCTTAACCATTGTCACTGCTGTCTCTTTGTTATGTTTTGTTAGAATATACAATGTATACCATATTCCCCGTAATTAGCACCCAAGGCACTTAAAATTTTTAACAAAGTGGGCACTTATTAGGGAACTAAACTAAGTTGTGGACGAAAACCTCTAAAAAGTCTGATGTACTTCAACTTTTGCTGTACTCATGGCACATTAAAAACAGAAAAGGCTAATGCTATTTCATTATTGGTAGAAAAGGCTAATGCTATTTCATTATTGGTAGAAAAGGCTAATGCTATTTCATTATTGGTAGAAAAGGCTAATGCTATTTCATTATTGGTAGAAAAGGCTGATTCTATTTGATTATTGGTAGAAAAGCCTGTTACTATTTGATTATTGGTAGAAAAGGCTTAGCTATTTGATTATTGGTAGAAAAGGCTAATGCTATTTGATTATTGGTAGAAAACCTATTGTTGCTCAAAGTTTGGCTCCTTGCCCCATTTCTGTATGTTCCCAGTTGAATTTATCGGCCAATTTAGGTAAGAATGCTGACAGTAAATATACAATGGTTTCAATCCAGCAGGTTCTATTGTTAATAAGGAGCCTGGTAAGGAAGGGAATGAAGCATTGCAGAAATTATTGATTGCCGCTGTTTCTCAATGTAAATATAATTTTCTGAAACACCAAGTTGATCTTGTAACTTGTATATAGGACTGCTATGTGTGTATATCGGTGGTGATTGTACTCTGTAGTGATATAAACCTGGATATGTTCACATAAAATGTTGGAATATCTAGATCATCGTACTGTTGGGGAAATATTGACAGAAACTACACTGGCTCTAGCCAGTTACCGTACCTATTTCAAATGATAGCGCATACAGTATTCATGATAATAAGGATCCAGTCAGTAGGTGTAATGTATTTTGACGATCAAACAAATATTGATACATGGTACATATTAATTACTTAATTGCTGATCACCAATCTTTAGAACCTTTTAACATCAATGTTTGACAGGGTATTACGTAATCTGAATCATTTTATTGTGATGAATTGGGCAGTACCTCCTAAGTTTACTGCTACATGTAGTTTACCCTCATGATCACGAATCTAGGGAGCTGTTTACAGCTATAGCAATCTGATTGAAATACAGATCCTTATAACCACTCCGTTCAATAGAGGATCAGACAACATCCCATAAGGGGTCATGTTCAGATGACCTTTGTACCATGTATACTTCGGACCAAGAGATTTTTCTACACATTGCAACGTCATGTTGGCCCAGTATACATATATACAATTAGCTCTCTTGTGCTGTTTGAGCGAGATGACGTCGTTCAAGAAAATAATTCTGACAGCTTTTCTAAACAATTTCGTCCCCATAAAGTCACATTCAAGGTTCTAGCAGCAGCAATTTGATTCGCCATTTACAAAGGTCACCTGGACATGACCCCTAATGGGATGTTGTCAGATCCTCTTATCCAATGCAGTGATAATAAGGATCTGTATTTTAATCCGATTGCAGCTATGGAATCAATTTATTACAGTCCTGTAGTTCAAGCAGTTGATCAGAGGGGCTGTGTTAACTCCTACATGTAGATCACCTTCCCTTCACATGTGTTCGACTTCCTGATCCCATCAGATTTTAACTTGTAGATTACCTTCCTGACCTTTAAAGAATGTGTTCTTTTTCGTGGTCCCAGGGGCTTTGATATCTTGTAGATCACCTTCTCCAACCCCATCCCCAAAGAACATGTTTACCTTCCTGATCCAAGAGGCTGTGTTCACTGCTACAAGAAGGTGTACGATCCATTTGAACTGTCTTACAGAAGATGTAGAAGCGACATTTGGTAAATATTTGACAATGGTTCCCCGCCCCCTCATATCCTTACTGTGAGTTATAAAAACCTCACACTCCTTGATTATGTCTGGAACTTCTAATCTACATTGTGGTGGGAGAAAACTAGGCTGGAGTCATAAGATTCCATCTATAGTATTGATTTTACATGAAAGTTACACTGTCTGCAGAATCCAGCACAATGGCTAACTGAGTGTTCCACTGCAGGTGATATGGTCTTATACTGACTGTGGGATTAGCTAGGTGCTTCTCTTTTACAGATTTACGCACCCGGACATGTCTTTGTATTGCCATGGAAACCTGTCTAGTAGGCTACTACAGTCATGTGACACATCTGGATTACAGACCAGATCTGCTGAGAATTTTACTGTGACAGTATTAATTTATACATGTATATGTTTATACCATGTGCTGCGATGTGTATGTCCACATGTGTGAATATTGTGTAATCATTATACGTGTACATCTTCTAAATAACCAAGAGGCCTAAAATTCCAACATTGTGACTTTAGCATTCTAACTTAAAGTGCTACCAGGATCTGAGATAAGAAAAAAAAAAATTTGCTTCAATCCATAAGGTGATGGAATCAAATTATATATCAAATATTTAAGCATATTTTCAATTGCTATTAAGCAACGTACCATAATGTAGATTTGCAAATAAGAGTTATAAACACAAGAGGTTTTTAAAGTTTAATGGGGCTTAGTCTAATTCATTAACTTATTTGCCAACCATTATCAGATGGTGGGCTATGCAATCACCTTTAGTCTGTGGTCTGTCCTTCTGTCTGTAAATAATATACAGTTGTTGACTGGGGTTTTCGAACAACAGATGATTTGTTGGACTTTAGACAAACTGTTGCCTGAGGTCAATGGTCCTCGCCAAGGGCAACAGTTTGTGTGAGGGTCCAACAAATCATTTAGACATCTGTTGCCCGAAAACCCAGTTGATAATTGTTTTGTACTTCTTGGGAAACAGCAATAGCTTTTGTTATACCCTTATAAAATAGTTTCTATATAAACTCTATTGACAAAAATACCAATAAATGAACTGTATCGTCGAGCAGTCCAAAGAATTGTTAAAATTGACTGTTAAAATTTGCTGTTGGACCGGAGTGACGTCACACCTGCAATTTGTGATGTCAAATGTTTTGAGTCAATGAGGTATAACAAATGTACTGAAGGATCTCCCTGAATCCTAGTTATGCATATTGCATTTTGGGGTCAGTCAGAAAACAAGATGGCCAGCAGGCCACCATCTTGAATTTTGACAGTTTAAGTTTGTTATCGCTAATCAACTTGAAAAAAAAAGTATTTTTTGTTCGAAAAGAGTTCTGCATTGAAACAGACAGAATTCTCGGGTACTTTGAGATTCATTCCTATGATTTATAGTTGTAAGAAAACTTAGAACTACCATCACTGGTACTTATAATGTCAAGTTTCTAGTAAAAAATGAACTATATACTGTCTTATTACATTCTGCTCCACTTTTTGCAACACTAACAGTATACATCAGTCTCTATGGCTTTCAGACAATTTTAATTATGTGATCTCTATCGATAGCTTGTCAGTGAATCAGATGGTGATAAAGTAATAGTAGATAGGCCGAATATATAATGCTTCTTCCCATGTTTCTAATAAATGGACCATAAGTTATTAGGTCTATCCATCTCATATAACTGGTGAATGAGATGTATACACTATACATATATACAGCATACTGTGTCCTATACAAACCCCCTCTGATATTATTGATACCATCAGTGTCAAGTTGCAGGCTAGCTCAATCCTCATCAGCTTGTGATTAATTAGGGTATACCACATACTGTACAATAATCTCTGTACTGATATTACTGCTTTGGAGTTATGTCCCTATAGCTACCTGGGTTATGTCCCTTTATGTTCTATACTCCCATGTCTACAATTCACAGATTGTGTGAGTAATTATAACCAGATGGATAGCAGAGAGTGATGCTTTTAAACATTGTTATCTTCCGCCCAACGAAGTTGGCGGGGGATATACAAATGGGTTCCGTCCGTCCGTCCGTCCGTACGAATGGTTTCCGGAGCATAACTGTAAAACCAGTAGAGATATTTCCACGAAACTTCATACACACATTGGTCTTATAGTCTAGTAGTGCCTTTTGCTATTTTTAGGTTTTCATTTTTTGCATTTTTTCCGTAACCATGGAAACATTGCTGAAAATATCATATTTTTGTACCAGGTTCGTTTCCGGAGCATAACTCTAAAACCAGAAGAGATATTTCCATGAAACTCCATAGACACGTTGTTCTTATAGTCTAGTAGTGCCTTTTGCTATTTTTAGGTTTTCACTTTTTGTGCTTTTTTCTGTAACCATAGAAACATTGCTGAAAATATCATATTTTTGTAGCAGGTTCATTTCCGGAGCATAACTCTAAAACCAGCAGAGATATTTCCACTTCATAGACACATTCATTTTATGGTCTAGTAGTACCTTTTGTTATTTTTAGGTTTTCATTTTTTGCACTTTTTCCTATTTTTTTTCATACACATAAGTCTCTACAATCAAACTTACTTCAGCTTTGATATCTCCATTGGCGGGGGATCTGAATGACTATGTCCTTATTTTCATACACATAAGTCTCCACAATCAAACTTACTTCAGCTTTGATATCTCCATTGGTGGGGGATCTGAATGACTATGTCCTTGTTTTTTTTGGTACTGAAAAAGAGTTAATAACGTTATTGTTCTTTGATTTCTTTTACATGGTGTGCACATTAGAACAAGGTTTAATTTGTTTTACTTTATGTAGGGTCATTTAAGGATGTTCAAAGTTTAGGACATCAATTACATTAGTGTTATTAAGGTCAAATAGTTTTATACAAGCTAAAATGTATTGATTGATTGACTAAATTAATCTGTCAGTACATTTTGATGAATTGGTGGGTGAGTTGATATTTTTCAGATATTCAAACAATATGTTACATAGGACTCTGTATTTCAAGCTGCAAGTGAGAGCTATAGCACATCAATGGCATCATTACATTATAATTATGGTTTATAAATGGATCCTAGGTAATGGAATCACTCAATAGTAACTTTTTGCTGTTCAACTGGCAGGTCATTCCATCCAGTGGGATTTCCATAAAATTACACAATGTCACAGAGATTCAGTACATGTTTGTTTGGTGGTAAACAGATGACGGACCAACACACCATTGAGTCATGTTTCTCCTACAGGCTTTCATGGACTCCGTGTACAATAACATCACCAGGGACAAACAGATTTCTTGATGAGATTTCCACAACTTGTAATTCTGTTTCCGTGTACAATTTCCAAGGCTGCTGCATCAGAACCTGCACTTTATCTGATAGCGCTCTAAATCAGGAAACGGTAATGAAGTTTTAAAACGTAATAGCAGAAGACATCTAGTCTTCCCTTTGGAAGTACAGTGTGTTTGGCATTACCTTAATGGAGCCTTTTTCTGAATCCAATTTTCACTTTCTTTTTGTCTACTTTTTCAAGGGAATTTTACTGCTTCCAATCCAGTTGAGGTGTAAAAGGGAAATGTAAAAGTTAAATTGCAGTCTAGCGCAAACACAGAGTAATTGTTTGCTAGTTCATCAAGTCCTACCCCGATTTGAACAGGGTACATAGACATTCATGATACACAAGTATTAACCATGAATCTATTTATAGGTGATGTTCATGAACAGAAACACTAAAGATACTATACTATAGATTGTTTTACAGAAATAATTGCTGAAAAGGCATGCAGTAAGGAGAAAAAGCATGCAGTAAGGAGAAAAAGCATGCAGTAAGGAGAAAAGGCATGCAGTAAGGAGAAAATGTATGCAGTAAGAGGAGAAAACGTATTCAGTAAGGAGAAAACGTATGCAGTAAGGATGATTTCAATCTGGTGTATAGCCATTCTGTCTGTGTTATTTCACTACTGAAGTGGCATGACAACAAGTAACAAATCAATAATGTTTAGATTTTTAAAATCATAACATGAACTGGAGGCAGCTGTTGTAATTGCATTTGTAAGTGTTTACTCTGATTGTCTATTTCATCTTGGTATTAAACTATTTGTTCAAAGTTTGAAAAGTATAGATACCGTATGTTTTCTTAAGTTGTAAAAGATATGTGTTTTATTGATTGAACTAATTATATAAGTCCACATTCCAAGAGGATCAAAATAAAGGATTATTGAACAAAAGAATGGGGCATTATGTACACACATAAACTGGTAGGTCTACTTATAATGATTAAGTGTTTATAAATTAACTCATATGGTATTGTATTGTAACCCTGAAATAATTACTATACTGCCGATACTTGCCTGTAGTTAAATAGTTAATGTATCATACTACTAACCCTTCATCACTTGACCTTAGTTGTTAAGGTATTCTACCACTAACCATCTACCTATAGGTCTCAAGTTTGAAGTCAATGTGAAGCAGTTGTCAGGAACATAATTGCTGGAGGTCATACCTTTTTTCTTGTATTTTTTTTTTGTCTGTCAGTTTGGCATCAACTTGTTCCTTTAATAAAATTATCCAAAATAGGCAAAATAGTCAAATATGCTAATGTCTTCATGAAAATGATTTGTCAATAAACAAAACCATAATGACACGATGTGCCTTCCTCAGTATATTTGTTACCTAGTGGTAACTTGAAACAGATTACCATATTCGACCGCAAATAAGACCCCCCTCCCAGAGAAGCAATAAAGGTCAAAAGTGGTGGGGGGTCTTATTTGCAGACATCACGCCTGATAAGATCGTTCTATGAGGTCTCCATCTTGTATTTTTTTAACGTTCTGTCATTGTTGTAACAGTCGTATGACTGATGGGATGATGTTAAAGTATTGATAATAAGAATGAAGACGTTTGATTAAAAATAAATCAAATGTTAAAACAAATTAAAATATGAAAAAAAAATACCAGTTGTAAGTCTGCAAGGGAAATAGACTGTGTTTTTGCAAGAGTCTTGCGGACATTCATCACTGCATCAAACCCGAAACAAAACACGTAAATAATCATAAGCAATATCATTTTAATCCAGAAGTTTTGATATTGTATAGTTAATTTGAAATAGTCAAATTTGGTTATTGTTTAGGCTACGTTACATCTCCGTTTTGTAAACATGTGAATCAGTCGCAGTGAATCGGAAGGACAATCACCGTTCAAACTTGGGCCTATTTAAAAGTAAAGCAGACCATATCCATTAGGTCCTTGACTTTGGGGTTCATATTTCATATCCCTTAGTTTGTATTGTCATGTGGATTTCATGTTTTTATATATGATTTGGATTATATTATTGCCTGTATGATGGACTACACATAAGATGCACCTACATGTATACATTGTAATTGTATATAGTGTAATAATTGGATGTGATGTTGGTTGTGTGTTAGGTTTGGTAGCATTGTCATTTGGATTTCACATTCTGTGTGCCATACAGGTCTGTTTGTATTATACATTGAGTACGAGAATATCCTGGCTCTGTCTTTTCCCGCTGTTCATGGATCAATTGTCTGGGTTAGCTGACTGTCCCTGTGTGGCCTAGGCTTGGTATGGAGCCAGCTTCTACCAACAGGCTGGAACAGTCTGACATCATATAGGGAAGTCCATCTAGGGCTGCTAATGGGGGAGCTTACATCATATATAGGGAAGTCTTTGTAGGGCTACTGATGGGGGGATCTTACATCATATATAGGTAAGTCCATGTAGGGCTACTGATGGGGGGGACTTACATCATATATATAGGGAAGTCTGTGTAGGGGTACTGATGGGAGGAGCTTACATCATATATAGGGAAGTCCATGTAGGGCTACTGATGGGGGGGACTTACATCATGTTATATAGGGAGTCTTACATCATATATATAGGGAAGTCTGTGTAGGGGTACTGATGGGGGGAGCTTACATCATATATATATAGGGAAGTCCATGTAGGGGCTACTGATGGGGGGAGCTTACATCATATATATAGGGAAGTCCATGTAGGGCTACTGATGGGGGAGCTTACATCATATATATAGGGAAGTCCATGTAGGGCTACTGATGGGGGAGCTTACATCATATATATAGGGAAGTCCATGTAGGGCTACTGAAGAGCTTACATAGGGCTATAGTTTTCTTGATGAGATTTCCACAACTTGTAATTCTGTTTCCGTGTACAATTTCCAAGGCTGCTGCATCCAGAACCTGCACTTTATCTGATAGCGCTCTAAATCAGGAAACGGTAATGAAGTTTTAAAACGTAATAGCAGAAGACATCTAGTCTTCCCTTTGGAAGTACAGTGTGTTTGGCATTACCTTAATGGAGCCTTTTTCTGAATCCAATTTTCACTTTCTTTTTGTCTACTTTTTCAAGGGAATTTTACTGCTTCCAATCCAGTTGAGGTGTAAAAGGGAAATGTAAAAGTTAAATTGCAGTCTAGCGCAAACACAGAGTAATTGTTTGCTAGTTCATCAAGTCCTACCCCGATTTGAACAGGGTACATAGACATTCATGATACACAAGTATTAACCATGAATCTATTTATAGATGATGTTCATGAACAGAAACACTAAAGATACTATAGATTGTTTTACAGAAATAATTGCTGAAAAAGCATGCAGTAAGGAGAAAAGGCATGCAGTAAGGAGAAAAGGCATGCAGTAAGGAGAAAACGCATGCACTAAGGAGAAAATGTATGCAGTAAGAGGAGAAAACGTATTCAGTAAGGAGAAAACGTATGCAGTAAGGATGATTTCAATCTGGTGTATAGCCATTCTGTCTGTGTTATTTCACTACTGAAGTGGCATGACAACAAGTAACAAATCAATAATGTTTAGATTTTTAAAATCATAACATGAACTGGAGGCAGCTGTTGTAATTGCATTTGTAAGTGTTTACTTTGATTGTCTATTTCATTTTGGTATTAAACTATTTGTTCAAAGTTTGAAAAGTATAGATACCGTATGTTTTCTTAAGTTGTAAAAGATATGTGTTTTATTGATTGAACTAATTATATAAGTCCACATTCCAAGAGGATCAAAATAAAGGATTATTGAACAAAAGAATGGGGCATTATGTACACACATAAACTGGTAGGTCTACTTATAATGATTAAGTGTTTATAAATTAACTCATATGGTATTGTATTGTAACCCTGAAATAATTACTATACTGCCGATACTTGCCTGTAGTTAAATAGTTAATGTATCATACTACTAACCCTTCATCACTTGACCTTAGTTGTTAAGGTATTGTACCACTAACCATCTACCTATAGGTCTCAAGTTTGAAGTCAATGTGAAGCAGTTGTCAGGAACATAATTGCTGGAGGTCATACCTTTTTTCTTGTATTTTTTTTTTTGTCTGTCAGTTTGGCATCAACTTGTTCCTTTAATAAAATTATCCAAAATAGGCAAAATAGTCAAATATGCTAATGTCTTCATGAAAATGATTTGTCAATAAACAAAACCATAATGACACGATGTGCCTTCCTCAGTATATTTGTTACCTAGTGGTAACTTGAAACAGATTACCATATTCGACCGCAAATAAGACCCCCCTCCCAGAGAAACAATAAAGGTCAAAAGTGGTGGGGGGTCTTATTTGCAGACATCACGCCTGATAAGATCGTTCTATGAGGTCTCCATCTTGGATTTTTTTAACGTTCTGTCATTGTTGTAACAGTCGTATGACTGATGGGATGATGTTAAAGTATTGATAATAAGAATGAAGACGTTTGATTAAAAATAAATCAAATGTTAAAACAAATTAAAATATGAAGAAAAAAAAATACCAGTTGTAAGTCTGCAAGGGAAATAGACTGTGTTTTTGCAAGAGTCTCGCGGACATTCATCACTGCATCAAACCCGAAACAAAACACGTAAATAATCATAAGCAATATCATTTTAATCCAGAAGTTTTGATATCGTAGTTAATTTGAAATAGTCAAATTTGGTTATTGTTTAGGCTACGTTACATCTCCGTTTTGTAAACATGTGAATCAGTCGCAGTGAATCGGAAGGACAATCACCGTTCAAACTTGTGCCTATTTAAAAGTAAAGCAGACCATGTCCATTAGGTTCTTGACTTTGGGGTTCATATTTCATATCCCTTAGTTTGTATTGTCATGTGGATTTCATGTGTTTATATATGATTTGGATTATATTATTGCCTGTATGATGGACTACACATAAGATGCACCTACATGTATACATTGTAATTGTATATAGTGTAATAATTGGATGTGATGTTGGTTGTGTGTTAGGTTTGGTAGCATTGTCATTTGGATTTCACATTCTGTGTGCCATACAGGTCTGTTTGTATTATACATTGAGTACGAGAATATCCTGGCTCTGTCTTTTCCCGCTGTTCATGGATCAATTGTCTGGGTTAGCTGGCTGACTGTGTGGCCTAGGCTTGGTATGGAGCCAGCTTCTACCAACAGGCTGGAACAGTCTGACATCATATATAGGGAAGTCCATCTAGGGCTGCTAATGGGGGAGCTTACATCATATATAGGGAAGTCTTTGTAGGGCTACTGATGGGGGGATCTTACATCATATATAGGGAAGTCCATGTAGGGCTACTGATGGGGGGAGCTTACATCATATATATAGGGAAGTCCATGTAGGGCTACTGATGGGGGGAGCTTACATCATATATATAGGGAAGTCCATGTAGGGCTACTGATGGGGGGACTTACATCATATATATAGGGAAGTCTGTGTAGGGGTACTGATGGGGGGAGCTTACATCATATATATAGGTAAGTCTGTTGTAGGGCTACTGATGGGGGGAGCTTACATCATATATATAGGGAAGTCCATGTAGGGGCTACTGATGGGGGGAGCTTACATCATATATATAGGGAAGTCCATGTAGGGCTACTGATGGGGGGAGCTTACATCATATATATAGGGAAGTCCATGTAGGGCTACTGATGGGGGGAGCTTACATCATATATATAGGGAAGTCCATGTAGGGCTACTGATGGGGGGAGCTTACATCATTATATATAGGGAAGTCATGTAGGGCTACTGATGGGGGGAGCTTACATCATATATATATAGGGAAGCTCATGTAGGGCTACTGATGGGGGAGCTTACATCATATATATAGGGAAGTCCATGTAGGGCTACTGATGGGGGGAGCTTACATCATATATATAGGGAAGTCCATGTAGGGCTACTGATGGGGGGAGCTTACATCATATATATAGGGAAGTCCATGTAGGGCTACTGATGGGGGGAGCTTACATCATATATATAGGGAAGTCCATGTAGGGCTACTGATGGGGGGAGCTTACATCATATATATAGGGAAGTCCATGTAGGGCTACTGATGGGGGGAGCTTACATCATATATATAGGGAAGTCCATGTAGGGCTACTGATGGGGGGAGCTTACATCATATATATAGGGAAGTCTATGTAGGGCTACTGATGGGGGGAGCTTACATCATATATATATATAGGGAAGTCTATGTAGGGCTACTGATGGAGGGAGCTTACATCATATATAGGGTAGTCTATGTAGGGCTACTGGTGGAGGGAGCTTACATCATATATAGGGAAGTCTATGTAGGGCTACTGATGGGGGGAGCTTACATCATATATATAGGGAAGTCTATGTAGGGCTACTGATGGGGGGAGCTTACATCATATATAGGGAAGTCTATGTAGGGCTACTGGTGGGGGGGGACTTACATCATATATATAGGGAAGTCCATGTAGGGCTACTGATGGGGGGAGCTTACATCATATATATATAGGGAAGTCTATGTAGGGCTACTATGATGGGGGGGACTTACATCATATATATAGGGAAGTCCATGTAGGGCTACTGATGGGGGGGGGGACTTACATCATATATATAGGGAAGTCCATGTAGGGCTACTGATTGAGGGAGCTTACATCATATAAAGAAAAGAGGGTGTTGGATACTGGAATCGGGGGGGGGGGGGAGTTTTTCCAAATGGTTTATATCATATACAATGCTATGCAAACGTGGGAGGGAAGGGGGAGGGCTCTGACTGTTGATGGGATATGCACCTTATTACCAAGAGTTAAATGGGAAAATGACCATTGTGAAAGGGTCAAGGTAAGGAAATGCTGACAAAGGGATTAGGATGGGGAGGGATTCTGTTATATTTTACAATGATTTAATGTGTTTGCTGTTAAAGAGATGTTTACCTGGAGGTTAAAATGATTTCCTACACCTCAGCATGCATAGATCTATTACTTCAAAATGGAATTGGATATTGATGTCAATCATATGGCAATTAAGGAACCTTGTAAGTGTGAGAGGAGTAATTGATCCGAAGAGTACGCGATGTGTCATCATTACTCATTGAGACTTAATCTCATGACAAGTCATGTATGGAGAACGGTTCAATCGAGTTGCATTCAGATACCTTATAGGGAGGTGATTGAGTGCTGAAGTATAGTAATTCCATCAGAGTGCATTACTGCAAGATGCATTAAGGTGTAATGTATCCATTTTTCCCAGTAATATCAACACTTTGCATATGTTAATGATTTTGCCCATTCAGATTTATTTTCAGAGGTTTAATGGACATCCATGGTATAAGAAATATTCTTATCTAATGTTATAATACTAATAGTAAATTGTACCATCTGTAGACAATATAACAGATTCTGAAAGTGTCCCTGTATAAAACAACAGCCTGGATGGTTAGGGAAAGAAAATCTGTTAGATAAAATTTTTTTTGGGGGGATGGGATAAGCAGAGGAGGGGTTGTATATAGGGATTGGTATGTATATATGTGTGATAAGTTAAGGCTTGTGTGTCTGAGAAATAATGTGACATCTGTGTGTCATACAATGTAGGGGGCTTGGGAATGGCAATTGTGTATTTGATAATTGAGGCCAATAAGGTAGTTTATGTGTACAAATTGTCCTTACCTTGCTGCTGAGGTTGTAAATATTCCTGCAAACATCATCTAAGTTAAGTAATCTGTTCATCGCTTACACTGGTCTGTCAAGTCAGTAATACTCTGTGTATTGTTTACAGAGATGTCTAAGCGATGGTCTGATGATGGGGTAACTTGGACATAGGAAGTTCAGACATTCGGCCAAGGAGGTCACCATGACAACTGAGGACCTTCTACAGGCCAACCAGGTGGTCAAGGACCGCTGGAAAGTGGCAAGTACAATGATCTATATGTTCTTTGGGTGTTCAAAAGCAGTGGAAGTGATTAGATAATGCTAGTTGTTAAGGAATATAATGGCACTGCTATTCTCAGTAATCAGGGTTTTCAATTATTTTAGAAAAAATTCTGATTAGCTCATTAGAATTCATATTTACTGATCATCGGTGGTTTTTGAAATACCTTGTAAACAACACAGTGCCTATGAGCTTTGTTTTTAATCACAGGTTAGGAAGATTGGGGGTGGAGGATTTGGAGAAATTTACGACGGCATTGACCAAGTAACCAAGGAAAATGTTGCTCTCAAACTGGAATCAGCAAAACAGGCCAAACAAGTGCTCAAGATGGAGGTGGCTGTCCTCAAAAAACTACAGGGTGAGATTGCATGTACAATTGCATTCGATTTCAAGAAATATAAACCTTTTGAATTTTATATCGTACCTGACTGACGATTCGTATGTTTTGGGACTCTTTCAGGACAATTTTAAGATCAAAGTAAATTTGAGAATGATATTACTGCCATGAAAAGTAATTTTGGTTAAAGAGTTGAATTCACACAATTATGTTGAAGCAGATTTTGAATGATAAATGTTACCAAAATATAAATACTATTTTGTAAGTCTAACTTAATATGTACCTTAATCTGGTCTTGTAGGACATGACCATGTTTGTCGGTTTATTGGCTGTGGCCGAAATGAGCGGTATAACTATGTGGTGATGACACTCCAAGGGAAGAACTTGGCCGAGTTACGACGGAGCCAATCACGAGGATGCTTTACACTCAGTACGACTCTACGCCTCGGTGCCCAAATACTCAAAGCCATCGAGGCAATACATGAAGTTGGTTTCCTACACAGAGATATCAAACCGGTGAGTTTAATTATTATGTAGTATTTGACACAATTAAAGGATGATGTCCATGATGATATTGCTAGAAACTGGAACCACTTTCACCAAGAATTAAAAGCCCCAGATTGCTTTTATGGACCTCAATCAATAAAGTCATATTACTGTCAAACCTCAGGATCTTTGGTGTTGATGCTTTGTCCTGCTTCTTACTTGTATTTCTAAATTGTCTCTGAAGCCCTTCTAGAAAAGTCTGATTTCCACCATTGATCCATCTGCTGATACGTCTTCCAACCATGAAATACCTATAGGACATCACAAACATTTACTTTTAATGATACCTCTATATAAAAAACAGCCTCTGATGAAACTCCTTGACTTTTGTATAAAGGGCTAGGACAAAGAATGATTTTGCTCGGACACTTTGATGACCTTGACCTACTTTCAAGGTAATATGCCTATTAATTGTATTTCAGTCTAACTTTGCCATGGGTAGACTACAGAAGGACAGTAAAAAGGTGTTCATGTTAGATTTTGGTCTGGCACGTCAATATACCACACCAGCCGGCGATGTACGCCCACCGAGGGCAGCCGCAGGATTCAGGGGAACAGTCCGCTATGCTTCAGTCAATGCCCACAAAAACAAAGTATGTTTACTTCTAAATGTGATTGATTTGTCATTCCTTTTATTTAAATGTATATGATATATGATAAGTTATTGTAAACTTACTGTCGTATTTTTTCTCCAGGAAATGGGTCGCCATGATGACCTCTGGTCCCTGTTCTATATGCTTGTTGAGTTCCTGGCAGGCCAATTGCCATGGCGTAAGATAAAGGACAAGGAACAAGTGGGCAACATGAAGGAGAAATATGACCACACACAGCTACTGAAGAACATGCCAAATGAGTTTCGCTCTTTTCTTGAACATATCCTCAGCCTCGACTACTTCGACAAGCCAGACTACAGTCTGTTACACAACTTGTTTCAACAGTGTATAAAACGGAAGGGCATCAAGGAAGCTGATCCGTATGACTGGGAGAAAATCTATGCAGACGGATCAGTAGCCACGACAATCACAACGTCTCCCCCTATAGGGATCAAAGCAACACCAGGAGCAGGGTATAACAATGATTTTATTATACCTACAAATATATGTATGATGAAGATAAAACCTAGCTTCTTGATTCAGAAATTATTGAAAGTATTTCATTCATTTTCATTATAAAAATTATCTGAGCCAAAAACCTAGTAAAATACCTTAAAAGTGTTTATTCTGGCACAATCATATTTTAGCTCAAAATTCTGGCATGGTTATCACCAAGATAAGATTATCACTAAAACGTCAGGACCGATTCACATCAATTAATTTGAAAATAAAGAGATAATATTCTGAGCTGATTGTATATATGTAAAGAAAAAGAGAAAATATTCTGAGCTGATTGTGTATGTAAAGAAAAAGAGAAAATATTCTGAGTTGATTGTATATGTAAAGAAAAAGAGATAATATTCTGAGCTGATTGTATGTGTAAAGAAAAAGAGATAATATTCTGAGCTGATTGTGTATGTAAAGAAAAAGAGATAATATTCTGAGCTGATTGTATGTGTAAAGAAAAATAGATAATATTCTGAGCAGATTGTATGTGTAAAGAAAAAGAGATAATATTCTGAGCTGATTGTATATGTAAAGAAAAAGAGATAATATTCTGAGTTGATTGTATGTGTAAAGAAAAAGAGATAATATTCTGAGCAGATTGTATGTGTAAAGAAAAAGAGATAATATTCTGAGCAGATTGTATGTGTAAAGAAAAAGAGATAATATTCTGAGCAGATTGTATGTGTAAAGAAAAAGAGATAATATTCTGAGCTGATTGTATGTGTAAAGAAAAAGAGATAATATTCTGAGCAGATTGTATGTGTAAAGAAAAAGAGATAATATTCTGAGCAGATTGTATGTGTAAAGAAAAAGAGATAATATTCTGAGCAGATTGTATGTGTAAAGAAAAAGAGATAATATTCTGAGCAGATTGTATGTGTAAAGAAAAAGAGATAATATTCTGAGCTGATTGTGTATGTAAAGAAAAAGAGATAATATTCTGAGCTGATTGTATGTGTAAAGAAAAAGAGATAATATTCTGAGCAGATTGTATGTGTAAAGAAAAAGAGATAATATTCTGAGCTGATTGTATGTGTAAAGAAAAAGAGATAATATTCTGAGCTGATTGTGATGTTACAGAGTGTTACCGGGTGGTCCACACACAGCTGGACATGGAGCTACTGAAGCTGTCGATGTCAATCTCAGCTACAACCAAGAGGACGGCGGTGATCAAGAGGAGCGCAAACTCAAGGAAGCTCAGTACATCCTAGAAAACAAGAATCTACATGACATTGACAATCGACTACGTGAGGAGGTCGGAGATATTGTACTTTTGCCTCGAAATCAAAATGTCAATCACTTGGATGTGGAGGAAAAACACCAGATGGAACAATTAGTCCAGGAGGACAACGTGGCTCCACAGGTCGGGTATTCGGTGGAGGAGAGAGGGAACACTGGGGAAGCTCCTCCTCAGGATCAACCTGATGCTCCAAAATCAGCCGATCTGAATGTACTCGCGAACCAACTAACTCGCATCCTTAAACAGGATGGGGAAAAGATGGAGGGTCGGCCTGTAACTCGTGAACAGCCCCACGATCAAATTGGTCCCGGTATTAGATTTTCTGAGGAGATTCTTCCTGATATGCGAGAACGAGAACAACCACCAGGTGCTGGTGAAAGACGACATAGTAAAGGACGTCACCATGAAAACCAGCTATTCAAGGAAATCATAGACCGTAAAGTGCAATCAGCTGCTGCATCCAACAGGAAAAACAGTCTTGTTGGTGATGAGGAGATGTCAAATAATCCAGAGTACCAACTGGATCCACTCGCCAGTCGTGCAATTACCTTTGCTCTTATGCAGACAGAGGAAAAAACCCACACAGCCGCTGATGAAAACATTGACGAGAACGCCACTAGGGCTGCTCCATTTACTGTGGCTAGTCAGTGGGGGGCTGTGTCAGCATTCGGCTCAGATTCCAATAATAGTGACGCAGATGATGAAAGTGAAGGTGACGATGGTAATGACTTAAAATTAAAACCCTCGCATAAATCAAGACGGGGCATTATGAACACTTTAGCTGATGAAGACGATCTTCGATTAGACAGTATTGTTAGGAATTCACTAGTGTTACACGACGCTGACCGCGAGTCACAGGAAATGCTCCGTAATTCTCTTGTGTTTCTTGATGATGATGCAGATCATGGTCAACAAAGAGATAAGATTGACTCAGGATTTCATTTTAGGAATTTATCTGATAGAAAACATTCTAGTAGTAGTT